>NC_143047.1:46925000-46962500 GCF_057628025.1 Oncorhynchus mykiss
CAGGACCGATCATATGAACCCTGATCAGGACCAACCACTTAACTTATTATGGTAGATAAGTGTTTCTTGGTATTAAGTTTTACACATCTATTTACCCCCAGAGCTTACCTTTTTTCTTACCACTATACCACTGGTCAGGAGGTAATCAGAGTGGACCAGAATACCTACCAAGTGGTTATCAATGTGTTGATGTGATATCAGAGTGGACTAGAATACCTACCAAGTGGCTATCAATGTGTTGATGTGATATCAGAGTGGACCAGAATACCTACCAAGTGGTTATCAATGTGTTGATGTGATATCAGAGCGGACCAGAATACCTACCAAGTGGTTATCAATGTGATATCAGAGTGGACCAGAACACCTACCAAGTGGTTATCAATGTGATATCAGAGTGGACCAGAACACCTACCAAGTGGTTATCAATGTGTTGATGTGATATCAGAGTGGACCAGAATACCTACCAAGTGGTTATCAATGTGTTGATGTGATATCAGAGGGGACCAGAACACCTACCAAGTGGTTATCAATGTGATATCAGAGTGGACCAGAACACCTACCAAGTGGTTATCAATGTGATATCAGAGTGGACCAGAATACCTACCAAGTGGTTATCAATGTGATATCAGAGTGGACCAGAATACCTACCAAGTGGTTATCAATGTGATATCAGAGTGGACCAGAATACCTACCAAGTGGTTATCAATGTGTTGATGTGATATCAGAGTGGACCAGAATACCTACCAAGTGGTTATCAATGTGTTGATGTGAACATTATTTTACAGTTTTAAGAACATAAGACACTATGGTGAGATAATAAGATAAGATAATAAGAAAAGATAATAAGATAAGATAATAAGACACTATGACGAGATAATAAGACACTATGGTGAGATAATAAGATAAGATAATAAGATAAGATAATAAGACATTATGGTGAGGCATTTGGTAACATTATTTACAGGGATAAGTTAGTTTTAGAACGTGGTATTTCTAATGTTTCTCAGTGGTTCATTTCCATATTGTGGTAAACAGTTATGTATTAATATAGCTGGTGGCCTAATTCGGGATCTGAGAGAGTAGATTCATTAGTTTTTAGCTAATGGGCACAAACATTAAAAAACAAACTTCTTTACTTTGTAACTCAGGCTGGATAGTGTCGTTTTAAAACAACTAAAGCTAAATTATTCAGCGAGTGTTGATTCTATTGACAAAAGACAATTTGTTTTAGTGTGTGAGGTGGCAGTACGCTAAAATATTCTGCTTCTTTCTGCCGAGCTTCAGTTAAATGTTTGTGTTAATTATGCTTCGAGAATATGTAAAACAGTTTAAAGTGAGGAAGTGTAAATGAGGAAAAGGAAGTAGTGTTCGTGAACTATAGCCCCGCCCCCCCCCCCCCCAGTTGGTACTCACACGCGTCGCTACTGATTAGCTGCTTCCTCTGGAGAAAGAATGGTATGAATTTAAGTTAAAACTCAATTTAACACAGACTATTAAAAGTTGTGCAGATTGTCTGACATGAACAAGTTAACCTAACAGGGGACTCACTAGCCCACAGTACATACTAGTATATACAGTTGAAGTCGGAAGTTTACATACACCTTAGGTTGGAGTCATTAAAACTCGTTTTTCAACCACTCCACAAATTTATTGTAAACAAACTATAGTTTTGGCAAGTCGGTTAGGACATCTACTTTGTGCATGACACAAGTCATTTTTCCAACAATTGTTTACATACAGATTATTTCACTAATAATTCACTGTATTACAATTCTAGTGGGTCAGAAGTTGACTGTGCCTCTAAACAGCTTGGAAAATTTCAGAAAATTATGTCATGGCTTTAGAAGCTGCTGATAGACTAATTTACAAACTTTGAGTCAATTGGAGGTGTACCTGTGGATGTATTTCAAGGCCTACCTTCAAACTCAGTGCCTCTTTGCTTGACATCATGGGAAAATCTAAAGAAATCAGCCAAGACCTCAGAAAACAAATTGTAGACCTCCACAAGTCTAGTTCATCATTGGGAGCAATTTCCAAATGCCTAAAGGTACCACGTTCACCTGTACAAACAATAGTACGCAAGTATAAACACCATGGGACCACGCAGCCGTCATACAGGAAGGAGACGCGTTCTGTCTCCTAGAGATGAACGTGCTTTGGTGCGAAAAGTGCAAATCAACCTCAGAACAACAGCTAAGGACCTTGTGAAGATGCTACGGTTTGCAACTGCACATGGGGATAAAGATCATACATTTTGGAGAAATGTCCTCTGGTCTGATCAAACAAAAATAGAACTGTTTGGCCATCAAGACCATTGTTATGTTTGGATGAAAAGGGGGGAGGCTTGCAAGCCGAAGAAACCCATCCCAACCATGAAGCACGGGGGTGGCAGCGTCATGTTGTGGGGGTGTTTTGCTACACGAGGGACTGGTGCACCTCACAAAATAAATGGCATCATGAGGTAGGATATATTGAAGCAACATCTCAAGACATCAGTCAAGAAGTTAAAGCTTGGTCGCAAATAGGTCTTCCAAATGGACAATGACCCCAAGCATACTTCCAAAGTTGTGGTAAAATGGCTTAAGGACAACAATGTCAAGGTATTGGAGTGGCCATCACAAAGCTAAGACCTCAATCCCATAGACAATTTTTTTTTTCAAGGCAGAACTGAAAAAGCGTGAGCGAACAAGGCCTACAAATCTGACTCAGTTACACCAGCTCTGTCAGGAGGAATGGGCCAAAATTCACCCAACTTATTGTGGGAAGCTTGTGGAAGACTACCCAAAATATTTGACCCAAGTAAAAACAATTTCAAGGCAATGCTACCAAATACTAATTGAGTGTATGTAAACTTCTGACCCACTGGAAATGTGATGAAAGAAATAAAAGCTCAACTAAATCATTCTCTCTACTATTATTCTGACATTTAACATTCTTAAAATAAAGTGGTGATTCTAACTGACCTTAAACAGGGAATTTAAACTAGGATTAAATGTCAGGAACTGTGAAAAACCGAGTTTAAATGTATTTGACTAAGGTGTGTGTGAACTTCTGACCTCAACTGTAGTACCTAGCTAAAGACAGGACATTAGACACAGTACATACTAGTATATAGTACCTAGCTACAGACAGGACAGTAGGTCTACAAGTAGTTGGGTTGATTCACACTCTGATTAACTCTGGAGAATCTTCATTAAAGAGTATTTTAGTCCAGAACTATAGGCTTTTAATATGTACAGTATCTGGGAAACCAGCCTACAGCGTCATAGGAATTGCTTAGCCTTGTGGTTCTGGCGTTTTCTAGATGACAAACTGAAAGCATCTCAGTAAGGAACAGAGCCTGCGTGGGGCTGCCCTCCTCAGCAGAAATTCATCCACAATCAGCATAACGCCAATTATCAACTGGAAAAGCCCAACGTGATGTCACCTTGGCATGCGTGTCTGTGTTTCAGTGATACGATGCTGTTAGCTGTTCACCTCTCCTCGATAACATATCAAAAACCCTTAGAAGGAGCAGCACTACTAACTAACAGCAATAGTGACAGTTCTATGGGTTCTACCATGTTCTATGATCATTCTATGAGTTCTACCATGTTCTATCATTCTATGGGTTCTACCATGTTCTATCATTCTATGGGTTCTACCATGTTCTATGAACATTATATGGGTTCTACCATGTTCTATGAACATTATATGGGTTCTACCATGTTCTATGATCATTGCATGGGTTCTAGACTGTTCTGTGATCATTATATGGGTTCTACCATATTCTATGATCATTATATGGGTTCTATAATATTCTATGATCACTCTATGGGTTCTACCATATTCTCCTATCATTCTATGGGTTCTACCATGTTCTATGATTATTAAATGGGTTCTACCATGATATATGATCATTCTATGGGTTCTACCATATTCTATGATCATTATATGGGTTCTACCATGTTCTATGATCATTATATGGGTTATACCGTGTTTAATGATCGTTCCATGTGTTCTACCATGTTCTGTGATAATTATGTGGGTTATACCATGCTCTGTGATATGCTATGGGTTCTACCATGTTCTATGATATTCTATGGGTTCTACCATGTTTAATGATCATTATATGCGTTCTACCATGTTTAGTGATCATTATATGGGTTCTACCATGTTTAATGATCATTATATGGGTTCTACCATGTTTAATGATCATTCTATGGGTTCTACCATGTTTAGTGATCATTATATGGGTTCTCCATGTTTGATGATATTATATGGGTTCTACATGTTCTATTATATTCTATGGGTTCTAAATATTCTATGATATTCTATGGGTTCTACATGTTCTATAATTTTCTGTGGGTTCTACATGTTCTATGATATTCTATGGGTTCTACATGTTCTGTGATATTCTATGGGTTCTACATGTTCTATGATATTCTATGGGTTCTACACGTTCTATGATATTCTATGGGTTCTACATGTTCTGTGATATTCTATGGGTTCTACATGTTCTATGATGTTCTATGGGTTCTACATGTTCTATAATTTTCTATGGGTTCTACATGTTCTATGATATTCTATGGGTTCTACATGTTCTGTGATATTCTATGGGTTCTATGGGTTCTATGACATTCTATGGGTTCTATGGGTTCTATAATAATTATATGGGTTCTACCATGTTTACCCTTAAATATATTCTCCATGTACCTACCATTATATTACAGGCTGGACAAAACACAGTAGAATTTAGGACTTTGTTGTTCAGACAGTGCTTCACTTGCTTCAAGGGCCGATGTAATGAGTTAAAATGCTAACATGTTTCAATGAAAATAAAGTGTTTTAGACCTAAGAAGAGACAAATCTGTACAGAAACCAAGCGATGCCTTGATGACACTGAAAAATATATTAATGAGCCTGCTTGAGGCGTGACATAGAAACCAGGGCTGGGGATGTACTGTGCTTTACAATCATACATTATTCTCTTTTTCCATAACGCCGCTAAGTTACGATTCTGAATAATTACTGCTAATAATAGTAGGCTACTGTGGTGTGTTTTTGTTCCCTGAACAGATCTGTGGTGCAGTCTGTTACACCTTTTAGTTTACAACATTTCCACTGTGAGTGGAAAAAAAATTCAACATATACCGTATTCTGTGAGGATTTCACGTTTTCGACTGTAGAACCCGGTGATGCGGTATGGTTCTGTGGCTGTGAAGTAGGCTGCGGATCTTTGACAGATCGGAGTAAAAAAAAAAAAAAATCCCATTTCCTGTCGTGGATCAGTTGTCGTGGAGACGGGTGACAGGTAAAATAAATCGGGTCGGGTTCCCTACATGCCGTAATTCACTGAAAGTTAAACATCCATAAAAGGTTAAAGAACTCTGACCTTGACGATCTAACTAAGCAAGAAAACCCAATGATGTGTACAAGGCCCACCTCGGCACTCGACAGATTATGATAAAATATGTCTCGGCATCGCAAAAAATAACTGTATGTCTCTCATGACATATATAGGACCGGTATTTCAATAAGACCCCAATTTCTTTTGCACTAAAATGTTTTATAGATGGCTATAAACTATGTAGGGTGGGACAGACAGGTTAGGTTGTTTTGTCTTCATGCAGGGCAGGCTGACACTATAACGTATTCGTCTCAAAATGGCACCCTATTCCCTCTGTAGTGCAGAGGTCCTTCACGGGCTCTGGTCAAAAGTAGCGCACTACGTAGGGAAATAGGCTGCCATTTTGGGAGGTCGCCACAGAGACCTGCCTGCTCCTCTTCTCTTCGCACTGTTAAAAACAGATGATGGCTCCCAAACGCGCCAGTTAAAAAACACTTTCCACCACAAGTTAAAAGCCATAAAATCGGCACATAAAAACTTATAAACCTTAGCAGCGTTTTGTCCTGACCTCTGCAAATTATTTTAGAAAAGTTTTTTTTTGTTGCGATATTTATTTCAAAAATGTCATAATTTATGATTTAGTCTTTGAACTGAGTTTAGTTCATTTGCGTTATATTTTAAATGTTCTTCACGCACAATATAAGAATCTGTAAGAGAGACTGTTTTTAGTCAGCGCTACATTCAGAAGGAGAGAGAGAGAACAGCTGTCTATCTGAGAACTCCGACGTGCTTTTCTCCTTTTATTAATTCCTGTTCATCTTCAACATTTTCACTGCCTACCAATTTGTGGTCATTAATATTAATAGCTGGGGTTAAACAGTCGGGAGGATTATCTGCTAACCGCGTAAAGCCGTCTCCAGGGAGAACTGTATTGCGACACATTGTAGGCTATTCATACTACATCTGACGAGCGTCTGTGTTCACGTAACATTTCACGTAGTTTACATGGAGTGTAAAAAACAACAAACATTTTCCTTTGATGACCATTTACAGAGATAAATAATAAATAAATCCTGTAACCCTCGACAATAATACTATAGTCAGAACTGTCTATCTCTACAATAATACTATAGTCAGAACTGTCTATCGCTACAGTAATACTATTGTCAGAACTGTCTATCTCTACAATAATACTATAGTCAGAACTGTCTATCTCTACAGTAATACTATAGTCAGAACGGTCTATCTCTACAATAATACTATAGTCAGAACTGTCTATCTCTACAGTAATACTATAGTCAGAACTGTCTATCTCTACAGTAATACTATAGTCAGAACTGTCTATCTCTACAATAATACTATAGTCAGAACTGTCTATCTCTACAATAATACTATAGTCAGAACTGTCTATCTCTACAATAATACTATAGTCAGAACTGTCTATCTCTACAGTAATACTATAGTCAGAACTGTCTATCTCTACAATAATACTATAGTCAGAACTGTCTATCTCTACAATAATACTACAGTCAGAACTGTCTATCTCTACAATAATACTATAGTCAGAACTGTCTATCTCTGCAATAATACTATAGTCAGAACTGTCTATCTCTATAGTCAGAACTGTCTATCTCTACAAGAATACTATAGTCAGAACTGTGTATCTCTATAGCCATAACTGTCTATCTCTATAGTCAGAACTGTCTATCCCTACAATAATACTATAGTCAGAACTGTCTATCTCTACAATAATACGATAGTCAGAACTGTCTATCTCTACAATAATACTATAGTCATAACTGTCTATCTCTATAGTCATAACTGTCTATCTCTACAATAATACTATAGTCAGAACTGTCTATCTCTGCAATAATACTATAGTCAGAACTGTCTATCTCTATAGTCAGAACTGTCTATCTCTACAAGAATACTATAGTCAGAACTGTGTATCTCTATAGCCATAACTGTCTATCTCTATAGTCAGAACTGTCTATCCCTACAATAATACTATAGTCAGAACTGTCTATCTCTACAATAATACGATAGTCAGAACTGTCTATCTCTACAATAATACTATAGCCCTAACTGTCTATCTCTATAGTCATAACTGTCTATCTCTATAGTCATAACTGTCTATCTCTACAATAATACGATAGTCATAACTGTCTATCTCTACAATAATACTATAGCCCTAACTGTCTATCTCTATAGTCATAACTGTCTATCTCTATAGTCATAACTGTCTATCTCTACAATAATACTATAGCCCTAACTGTCTATCTCTATAGTCATAACTGTCTATCTCTATAGTCATAACTGTCTATCTCTACAATAATACTATAGTCATAACTGTCTATATCTATAGCCATAACTGTCTATCGCTACAATAATACTATAGTCATAACTGTCTATCTCTATAGTCATAACTGTCTATCTCTACAATAATACTATAGTCATAACTGTCTATCTCTATAGTCATAACTGTCTATCTCTACAATAATACTATAGTCATAACTGTCTATCTCTATAGTCATAACTGTCTATCTCTATAACAATACTATAGTCATAACTGTCTATCTCTACAGTAATACTATAGTCAGAACTGTCTATCTCTATAGTCATAACTGTCTATCTCTACAGTAATACTATAGTCATAACTGTCTATCTCTATAACAATACTATAGTCATAACTGTCTATCTCTACAATAATACTATAGTCAGAACTGTCTATCTCTATAGTCATAACTGTCTATCTCTACAGTAATACTATAGTCATAACTGTCTATCTATATAGTCATAACTGTCTATCTCTACAATAATACTATAGTCATAACTGTCTATCTCTATAGTCATAACTGTCTATCTCTACAATAATACTATAGTCAGAACTGTCTATCTCTACAGTAATACTATAGTCAGAACTGTCTATCTCTATAGTCAGAACTGTCTATCTCTACAGTAATACTATAGTCAGAACTGTCTATCTCTATAGTCAGAACTGTCTATCTCTACAGTAATACTATAGTCAGAACTGTCTATCTCTACAGTAATACTATAGACATAACTGTCTATCTCTATAGTCATAACTGTCTATCTCTATAGTCATAACTGTCTATCTCTAAAATAATACTATAGCCCTAACTGTCTATCTCTATAGTCATAACTGTCTATCTCTATAGTCAGAACTATCTATCTCTACAATAATACTATAGTCAGAACTGTCTATCTCTATAGTCATAACTGTCTATATCTACAGTAATACTATATTCAGAACTGTCTATCTCTACAATAATACTATAGTCATAACTGTCTATCTCTATAGTCAGAACTGTCTATCTCTATAGTCATAACTGTCTATCTCTATAGTCATAACTGTCTATCTCTACAATAATACTATAGTCATAACTGTCTATCTCTATAGTAATACTATAGTCCTAACTGTCTATCTCTATAGTCATAACTGTCTATCTCTACAGTAATACTATAGTAATACTATAGTCCTAACTGTCTATCTCTATAGTCATAACTGTCTATCTCTACAGTAATACTTTAGTCATAACTGTCTATCTCTATAGTAATACTATAGTCCTAACTGTCTATCTCTATAGTCATAACTGTCTATCTCTATAGTCATAACTGTCTATCTCTGCAATAATACTATAGTCATAACTGTCTATCTCTATAGTCATAACTGCCTATCTCTATAGTCATAACTGTCTATCTCTACAATAATACTATAGTCATAACTGTCTATCTCTATAGTCATAACTGTCTATCTATATAGTCAGAACTGTCTATCCCTACAATAATACTATAGTCATAACTGTCTATCCCTACAATAATACTGTAGTCATAACTGTCTATCTCTATAGTCATAACTGTCTATCTCTATAGTCAGAACTGTCTATCCCTACAATAATACTATAGTCATAACTGTCTATCTCTATAGTCAGAACTGTCTATCCCTACAATAATACTGTAGTCATAACTGTCTATCTCTATAGTCATAACTGTCTATCTATATAGTCAGAACTGTCTATCTATATAGTCATAACTGTCTATCTCTACAGTAATACTATAGTCATACCTGTCTATCTCTATAGTCATAACTGTCTATCTCTACAGTCATAACTGTCTATCTATATAGTCATAACTGTCTATCTCTACAGTAATACTATAGTCCTAACTGTCTATCTCTATAGTCATACCTGTCTATCTATATAGTCATAACTGTCTATCTCTACAGTAATACTATAGTCCTAACTGTCTATCTCTATAGTCATAACTGTCTATCTCTACAGTAATACTATAGTCCTAACTGTCTATCTCTATAGTCATAACTGTCTATCTCTACAGTCATAACTGTCTATCTATATAGTCATAACTGTCTATCTCTACAGTAATACTATAGTCATACCTGTCTATCTATATAGTCATAACTGTCTATCTCTACAGTAATACTATAGTCATAACTGTCTATCTCTATAGTCATAACTGTCTATCTCTGCAATAATACTGTAGTCATAACTGTCTATCTCTATAGTCATAACTGTCTATCTCTATAGTCATAACTGTCTATCTATATAGTCAGAACTGTCTATCTATATAGTCAGAACTGTCTATCTATATAGTCAGAACTGTCTATCTCTATAGTCATAACTGTCTATCTCTATAGTCAGAACTGTCTATCCCTACAATAATACTATAGTCATAACTGTCTATCTCTATAGTCAGAACTGTCTATCCCTACAATAATACTATAGTCATAACTGTCTATCTCTATAGTCAGAACTGTCTATCCCTACAATAATACTATAGTCATAACTGTCTATCTATATAGTCAGAACTGTCTATCTATATAGTCATAACTGTCTATCTCTACAGTAATACTATAGTCATAACTGTCTATCTCTATAGTCATAACTGTCTATCTCTATAGTCATAACTGTCTATCTATATAGTCATAACTGTCTATCTCTACAGTAATACTATAGTCATAACTGTCTATCTATATAGTCATAACTGTCTATCTCTATAGTCATAACTGTCTATCTATATAGTCATAACTGTCTATCTATATAGTCATAACTGTCTATCTCTACAGTAATACTATAGTCATAACTGTCTATCTCTACAGTAATACTATAGTCATAACTGTCTATCTCTACAGTAATACTATAGTCATAACTGTCTATCTATATAGTCATAACTGTCTATCTCTATAGTCATAACTGTCTATCTCTATAGCCATAACTGTCTATCTATATAGTCATAACTGTCTATCTCTACAGTAATACTATAGTCATAACTGTCTATCTCTATAGCCATAACTGTCTATCTCTACAGTAATACTATAGTCATAACTGTCTATCTCTATAGTAATACTATAGTCATAACTGTCTATCTCTATAGTAATACTATAGTCATAACTGTCTATCTCTACAGTAATACTATAGTCATAACTGTCTATCTCTACAGTAATACTATAGTCATAACTGTCTATCTCTACAATAATACTATAGTCATAACTGTCTATCTCTACAGTAATACTATAGTCATAACTGTCTATCTCTACAGTAATACTATAGTCATAACTGTCTATCTATATAGTCATAACTGTCTATCTCTACAGTAATACTATAGTCATAACTGTCTATCTCTACAGTAATACTATAGTCATAACTGTCTATCTATATAGTAATACTATAGTCATAACTGTCTATCTCTACAGTAATACTATAGTCATAACTGTCTATCTCTACAGTAATACTATAGTCATAACTGTCTATCTATATAGTCGGAACTGTCTATCTCTACAGTAATACTATAGTCATAACTGTCTATCTATATAGTCGGAACTGTCTATCTCTACAGTAATACTATAGTCATAACTGTCTATCTATATAGTCATAACTGTCTATCTCTACAGTAATACTATAGTCATAACTGTCTATCTATATAGTAATACTATAGTCATAACTGTCTATCTCTATAGTCATAACTGTCTATCTATATAGTAATACTATAGTCATAACTGTCTATCTCTACAGTAATACTATAGTCATAACTGTCTATCTATATAGTCATAACTGTCTATCTATATAGTAATACTATAGTCATAACTGTCTATCTATATAGTAATACTATAGTCATAACTGTCTATCTCTATAGTCATAACTGTCTATCTATATAGTAATACTATAGTCATAACTGTCTATCTCTACAGTAATACTATAGTCATAACTGTCTATCTATATAGTCGGAACTGTCTATCTATATAGTCATAACTGTCTATCTCTACAGTAATACTATAGTCATAACTGTCTATCTATATAGTAATACTATAGTCATAACTGTCTATCTATATAGTCGGAACTGTCTATCTCTACAGTCAGAACTGTCTATCTCTACAGTAATACTATAGTCATAACTGTCTATCTCTACAGTAATACTATAGTCATAACTGTCTATCTCTACAGTAATACTATAGTCAGAACTGTCTATCTCTACAGTAATACTATAGTCATAACTGTCTATCTCTACAATAATACTATAGTCATAACTGTCTATCTATATAGTCATAACTGTCTATCTCTACAATAATACTAAGTCATAACTGTCTATCTCTACAATAATACTATAGTCATAACTGTCTATCTCTATAGTCATAACTGTCTATCTATATAGTCAGAACTGTCTATCTATATAGTCAGAACTGTCTATCTATATAGTCATAACTGTCTATCTATATAGTCATAACTGTCTATCTATATAGTCCTAACTGTCTATCTATATAGTCGGAACTGTCTATCTCTATAGTCATAACTGTCTATCTCTATAACAATACTATAGTCATAACTGTCTATCTCTACAGTAATACTATAGTCATAACTGTCTATCTCTATAGTCATAACTGTCTATCTCTACAATAATACTATAGTCATAACTGTCTATCTCTATAGTCATAACTGTCTATCTATATAGTCATAACTGTCTATCTATATAGTCATAACTGTCTATCTCTATAGTCCTAACTGTCTATCTCTATAGTCCTAACTGTCTATCTCTATAGTCATAACTGTCTATCTCTATAGTCATAACAGTCTATCTATATAGTCATAACTGTCTATCTCTATAGTCCTAACTGTCTATCTCTATAGTCCTAACTGTCTATCTCTATAGTCCTAACTGTCTATCTCTATAGTCCTAACTGTCTATCTCTATAGTCATAACTGTCTATCTCTATAGTCAGAACTGTCTATCTATATAGTCATAACTGTCTATCTCTATAGTCATAACTGTCTATCTCTATAGTCATAACTGTCTATCTCTACAGTAATACTATAGTCGGAACTGTCTATCTATATAGTCAGAACTGTCTATCTCTACAATAATACTATAGTCATAACTGTCTATCTCTATAGTCATAACTGTCTATCTATATAGTCATAACTGTCTATCTATATAGTCATAACTGTCTATCTCTATAGTCCTAACTGTCTATCTCTATAGTCCTAACTGTCTATCTCTATAGTCATAACTGTCTATCTCTATAGTCATAACTGTCTATCTATATAGTCATAACTGTCTATCTCTATAGTCCTAACTGTCTATCTCTATAGTCCTAACTGTCTATCTCTATAGTCCTAACTGTCTATCTCTATAGTCCTAACTGTCTATCTCTATAGTCATAACTGTCTATCTCTATAGTCATAACTGTCTATCTATATAGTCATAACTGTCTATCTCTATAGTCCTAACTGTCTATCTCTATAGTCCTAACTGTCTATCTCTATAGTCATAACTGTCTATCTCTATAGTCATAACTATCTATCTCTATAGTCATAACTGTCTATCTCTACAGTAATACTATAGTCGGAACTGTCTATCTATATAGTCAGAACTGTCTATCTCTACAATAATACTATAGTCATAACTGTCTATCTCTATAGTCATAACTGTCTATCTCTACAATAATTCTATAGTCATAACTGTCTATCTCTACAATAATACTATAGTCAGAACTGTCTATCTCTATAGTCATAACTGTCTATCTCTATAGTCGGAACTGTCTATCACTATAACAATACTATAGACATAACTGTCTATCTCTATAACAATACTATAGACATAACTGTCTATCTATATAGTCGGAACTGTCTATCTCTATAGTCATAACTGTCTATCTCTACAGTAATACTATAGTCATAACTGTCTATCTATATAGTCATAACTGTCTATCTCTATAGTCATAACTGTCTATCTCTATAGTCATAACTGTCTATCTCTACAGTAATACTATAGTCATAACTGTCTATCTCTATAGTCAGAACTGTCTATCTCTATAGCCATAACTGTCTATCTCTATAGTCATAACTGTCTATCTCTATAGTCATAACTGTCTATCTCTACAGTAATACTATAGTCAGAACTGTCTATCTCTACAGTAATACTATAGTCAGAACTGTCTATCTCTATAGTCAGAACTGTCTATCTCTACAGTAATACTATAGTCAGAACTGTCTATCTCTATAGTCAGAACTGTCTATCTCTACAGTAATACTATAGTCAGAACTGTCTATCTCTACAGTAATACTATAGACATAACTGTCTATCTCTATAGTCATAACTGTCTATCTCTATAGTCATAACTGTCTATCTCTAAAATAATACTATAGCCCTAACTGTCTATCTCTATAGTCATAACTGTCTATCTCTATAGTCAGAACTGTCTATCTCTACAATAATACTATAGTCAGAACTGTCTATCTCTATAGTCATAACTGTCTATATCTACAGTAATACTATAGTCAGAACTGTCTATCTCTACAATAATACTATAGTCATAACTGTCTATCTCTATAGTCAGAACTGTCTATCTCTATAGTCCTAACTGTCTATCTCTATAGTCATAACTGTCTATCTCTACAATAATACTATAGTCATAACTGTCTATCTCTACAATAATACTATAGTCATAACTGTCTATCTCTATAGTCATAACTGTCTATCTCTATAGTCATAACTGTCTATCTCTACAGTAATACTATAGTCATAACTGTCTATCTATATAGTCATAACTGTCTATCTCTACAGTAATACTATAGTCATACCTGTCTATCTCTATAGTCATAACTGTCTATCTATATAGTCATAACTGTCTATCTCTATAGTCATAACTGTCTATCTCTATAGTCATAACTGTCTATCTCTACAGTAATACTATAGTCATAACTGTCTATCTCTATAGTAATACTATAGTCCTAACTGTCTATCTCTACAGTAATACTATAGTCCTAACTATCTACCTCTATAGTCAGAACTGTCTATCTCTGCAATAATACTATAGTCATAACTGTCTATCTCTATAGTCATAACTGTCTATCTCTGCAATAATACTATAGTCATAACTGTCTATCTCTATAGTCATAACTGTCTATCTCTATAGTCATAACTGTCTATCTCTACAATAATACTATAGTCATAACTGTCTATCTCTATAGTCATAACTGTCTATCTATATAGTCAGAACTGTCTATCCCTACAATAATACTATAGTCATAACTGTCTATCTCTATAGTCAGAACTGTCTATCCCTACAATAATACTGTAGTCATAACTGTCTATCTCTATAGTCATAACTGTCTATCTCTATAGTCAGAACTGTCTATCCCTACAATAATACTATAGTCATAACTGTCTATCTCTATAGTCAGAACTGTCTATCTCTACAGTAATACTATAGTCAGAACTGTCTATCTCTACAGTAATACTATAGACATAACTGTCTATCTCTATAGTCATAACTGTCTATCTCTATAGTCATAACTGTCTATCTCTAAAATAATACTATAGCCCTAACTGTCTATCTCTATAGTCATAACTGTCTATCTCTATAGTCAGAACTGTCTATCTCTACAATAATACTATAGTCAGAACTGTCTATCTCTATAGTCATAACTGTCTATATCTACAGTAATACTATAGTCAGAACTGTCTATCTCTACAATAATACTATAGTCATAACTGTCTATCTCTATAGTCAGAACTGTCTATCTCTATAGTCCTAACTGTCTATCTCTATAGTCATAACTGTCTATCTCTACAATAATACTATAGTCATAACTGTCTATCTCTACAATAATACTATAGTCATAACTGTCTATCTCTATAGTCATAACTGTCTATCTCTATAGTCATAACTGTCTATCTCTACAGTAATACTATAGTCATAACTGTCTATCTATATAGTCATAACTGTCTATCTCTACAGTAATACTATAGTCATACCTGTCTATCTCTATAGTCATAACTGTCTATCTATATAGTCATAACTGTCTATCTCTATAGTCATAACTGTCTATCTCTATAGTCATAACTGTCTATCTCTACAGTAATACTATAGTCATAACTGTCTATCTCTATAGTAATACTATAGTCCTAACTGTCTATCTCTACAGTAATACTATAGTCCTAACTATCTACCTCTATAGTCAGAACTGTCTATCTCTGCAATAATACTATAGTCATAACTGTCTATCTCTATAGTCATAACTGTCTATCTCTGCAATAATACTATAGTCATAACTGTCTATCTCTATAGTCATAACTGTCTATCTCTATAGTCATAACTGTCTATCTCTACAATAATACTATAGTCATAACTGTCTATCTCTATAGTCATAACTGTCTATCTATATAGTCAGAACTGTCTATCCCTACAATAATACTATAGTCATAACTGTCTATCTCTATAGTCAGAACTGTCTATCCCTACAATAATACTGTAGTCATAACTGTCTATCTCTATAGTCATAACTGTCTATCTCTATAGTCAGAACTGTCTATCCCTACAATAATACTATAGTCATAACTGTCTATCTCTATAGTCAGAACTGTCTATCCCTACAATAATACTGTAGTCATAACTGTCTATCTCTATAGTCATAACTGTCTATCTATATAGTCAGAACTGTCTATCTATATAGTCATAACTGTCTATCTCTACAGTAATACTATAGTCATACCTGTCTATCTCTATAGTCATAACTGTCTATCTCTACAGTCATAACTGTCTATCTATATAGTCATAACTGTCTATCTCTACAGTAATACTATAGTCCTAACTGTCTATCTCTATAGTCATACCTGTCTATCTATATAGTCATAACTGTCTATCTCTACAGTAATACTATAGTCCTAACTGTCTATCTCTATAGTCATAACTGTCTATCTCTACAGTAATACTATAGTCCTAACTGTCTATCTCTATAGTCATAACTGTCTATCTCTACAGTCATAACTGTCTATCTATATAGTCATAACTGTCTATCTCTACAGTAATACTATAGTCCTAACTGTCTATCTCTATAGTCATACCTGTCTATCTATATAGTCATAACTGTCTATCTCTACAGTAATACTATAGTCCTAACTGTCTATCTCTATAGTCATACCTGTCTATCTATATAGTCATAACTGTCTATCTCTACAGTAATACTATAGTCCTAACTGTCTATCTCTATAGTCATAACTGTCTATCTCTACAGTAATACTATAGTCCTAACTGTCTATCTCTATAGTCATAACTGTCTATATCTACAGTCATAACTGTCTATCTATATAGTCATAACTGTCTATCTCTACAGTAATACTATAGTCCTAACTGTCTATCTCTATAGTCATACCTGTCTATCTATATAGTCATAACTGTCTATCTCTACAGTAATACTATAGTCATAACTGTCTATCTCTATAGTCATAACTGTCTATCTCTGCAATAATACTGTAGTCATAACTGTCTATCTCTATAGTCATAACTGTCTATCTATATAGTAATACTATAGTCATAACTGTCTATCTCTACAGTAATACTATAGTCATAACTGTCTATCTATATAGTCGGAACTGTCTATCTATATAGTCATAACTGTCTATCTCTACAGTAATACTATAGTCATAACTGTCTATCTATATAGTAATACTATAGTCATAACTGTCTATCTATATAGTCGGAACTGTCTATCTCTACAGTCAGAACTGTCTATCTCTACAGTAATACTATAGTCATAACTGTCTATCTCTACAGTAATACTATAGTCATAACTGTCTATCTCTACAGTAATACTATAGTCAGAACTGTCTATCTCTACAGTAATACTATAGTCATAACTGTCTATCTCTACAATAATACTATAGTCATAACTGTCTATCTATATAGTCATAACTGTCTATCTCTACAATAATACTATAGTCATAACTGTCTATCTCTACAATAATACTATAGTCATAACTGTCTATCTCTATAGTCATAACTGTCTATCTATATAGTCAGAACTGTCTATCTATATAGTCAGAACTGTCTATCTATATAGTCATAACTGTCTATCTATATAGTCATAACTGTCTATCTATATAGTCCTAACTGTCTATCTATATAGTCGGAACTGTCTATCTCTATAGTCATAACTGTCTATCTCTATAACAATACTATAGTCATAACTGTCTATCTCTACAGTAATACTATAGTCATAACTGTCTATCTCTATAGTCATAACTGTCTATCTCTACAATAATACTATAGTCATAACTGTCTATCTCTATAGTCATAACTGTCTATCTATATAGTCATAACTGTCTATCTATATAGTCATAACTGTCTATCTCTATAGTCCTAACTGTCTATCTCTATAGTCATAACTGTCTATCTCTATAGTCATAACAGTCTATCTATATAGTCATAACTGTCTATCTCTATAGTCCTAACTGTCTATCTCTATAGTCCTAACTGTCTATCTCTATAGTCCTAACTGTCTATCTCTATAGTCCTAACTGTCTATCTCTATAGTCATAACTGTCTATCTCTATAGTCAGAACTGTCTATCTATATAGTCATAACTGTCTATCTCTATAGTCATAACTGTCTATCTCTATAGTCATAACTGTCTATCTCTACAGTAATACTATAGTCGGAACTGTCTATCTATATAGTCAGAACTGTCTATCTCTACAATAATACTATAGTCATAACTGTCTATCTCTATAGTCATAACTGTCTATCTATATAGTCATAACTGTCTATCTATATAGTCATAACTGTCTATCTCTATAGTCCTAACTGTCTATCTCTATAGTCCTAACTGTCTATCTCTATAGTCATAACTGTCTATCTCTATAGTCATAACTGTCTATCTATATAGTCATAACTGTCTATCTCTATAGTCCTAACTGTCTATCTCTATAGTCCTAACTGTCTATCTCTATAGTCCTAACTGTCTATCTCTATAGTCCTAACTGTCTATCTCTATAGTCATAACTGTCTATCTCTATAGTCAGAACTGTCTATCTATATAGTCATAACTGTCTATCTCTATAGTCATAACTGTCTATCTCTATAGTCATAACTGTCTATCTCTACAGTAATACTATAGTCGGAACTGTCTATCTATATAGTCAGAACTGTCTATCTCTACAATAATACTATAGTCATAACTGTCTATCTCTATAGTCATAACTGTCTATCTCTACAATAATTCTATAGTCATAACTGTCTATCTCTACAATAATACTATAGTCAGAACTGTCTATCTCTATAGTCATAACTGTCTATCTCTATAGTCGGAACTGTCTATCACTATAACAATACTATAGACATAACTGTCTATCTCTATAACAATACTATAGACATAACTGTCTATCTATATAGTCGGAACTGTCTATCTCTATAGTCATAACTGTCTATCTCTACAGTAATACTATAGTCATAACTGTCTATCTATATAGTCATAACTGTCTATCTCTATAGTCATAACTGTCTATCTCTATAGTCATAACTGTCTATCTCTACAGTAATACTATAGTCATAACTGTCTATCTCTATAGTCAGAACTGTCTATCTCTATAGCCATAACTGTCTATCTCTATAGTCATAACTGTCTATCTCTATAGTCATAACTGTCTATCTCTACAGTAATACTATAGTCAGAACTGTCTATCTCTACAGTAATACTATAGTCAGAACTGTCTATCTCTATAGTCAGAACTGTCTATCTCTACAGTAATACTATAGTCAGAACTGTCTATCTCTATAGTCAGAACTGTCTATCTCTACAGTAATACTATAGTCAGAACTGTCTATCTCTACAGTAATACTATAGACATAACTGTCTATCTCTATAGTCATAACTGTCTATCTCTATAGTCATAACTGTCTATCTCTAAAATAATACTATAGCCCTAACTGTCTATCTCTATAGTCATAACTGTCTATCTCTATAGTCAGAACTGTCTATCTCTACAATAATACTATAGTCAGAACTGTCTATCTCTATAGTCATAACTGTCTATATCTACAGTAATACTATAGTCAGAACTGTCTATCTCTACAATAATACTATAGTCATAACTGTCTATCTCTATAGTCAGAACTGTCTATCTCTATAGTCCTAACTGTCTATCTCTATAGTCATAACTGTCTATCTCTACAATAATACTATAGTCATAACTGTCTATCTCTACAATAATACTATAGTCATAACTGTCTATCTCTATAGTCATAACTGTCTATCTCTATAGTCATAACTGTCTATCTCTACAGTAATACTATAGTCATAACTGTCTATCTATATAGTCATAACTGTCTATCTCTACAGTAATACTATAGTCATACCTGTCTATCTCTATAGTCATAACTGTCTATCTATATAGTCATAACTGTCTATCTCTATAGTCATAACTGTCTATCTCTATAGTCATAACTGTCTATCTCTACAGTAATACTATAGTCATAACTGTCTATCTCTATAGTAATACTATAGTCCTAACTGTCTATCTCTACAGTAATACTATAGTCCTAACTATCTACCTCTATAGTCAGAACTGTCTATCTCTGCAATAATACTATAGTCATAACTGTCTATCTCTATAGTCATAACTGTCTATCTCTGCAATAATACTATAGTCATAACTGTCTATCTCTATAGTCATAACTGTCTATCTCTATAGTCATAACTGTCTATCTCTACAATAATACTATAGTCATAACTGTCTATCTCTATAGTCATAACTGTCTATCTATATAGTCAGAACTGTCTATCCCTACAATAATACTATAGTCATAACTGTCTATCTCTATAGTCAGAACTGTCTATCCCTACAATAATACTGTAGTCATAACTGTCTATCTCTATAGTCATAACTGTCTATCTCTATAGTCAGAACTGTCTATCCCTACAATAATACTATAGTCATAACTGTCTATCTCTATAGTCAGAACTGTCTATCCCTACAATAATACTGTAGTCATAACTGTCTATCTCTATAGTCATAACTGTCTATCTATATAGTCAGAACTGTCTATCTATATAGTCATAACTGTCTATCTCTACAGTAATACTATAGTCATACCTGTCTATCTCTATAGTCATAACTGTCTATCTCTACAGTCATAACTGTCTATCTATATAGTCATAACTGTCTATCTCTACAGTAATACTATAGTCCTAACTGTCTATCTCTATAGTCATACCTGTCTATCTATATAGTCATAACTGTCTATCTCTACAGTAATACTATAGTCCTAACTGTCTATCTCTATAGTCATAACTGTCTATCTCTACAGTAATACTATAGTCCTAACTGTCTATCTCTATAGTCATAACTGTCTATCTCTACAGTCATAACTGTCTATCTATATAGTCATAACTGTCTATCTCTACAGTAATACTATAGTCCTAACTGTCTATCTCTATAGTCATACCTGTCTATCTATATAGTCATAACTGTCTATCTCTACAGTAATACTATAGTCATAACTGTCTATCTCTATAGTCATAACTGTCTATCTCTGCAATAATACTGTAGTCATAACTGTCTATCTCTATAGTCATAACTGTCTATCTCTATAGTCATAACTGTCTATCTATATAGTCAGAACTGTCTATCTATATAGTCAGAACTGTCTATCTATATAGTCAGAACTGTCTATCTCTATAGTCATAACTGTCTATCTCTATAGTCAGAACTGTCTATCCCTACAATAATACTATAGTCATAACTGTCTATCTCTATAGTCAGAACTGTCTATCCCTACAATAATACTATAGTCATAACTGTCTATCTCTATAGTCAGAACTGTCTATCCCTACAATAATACTATAGTCATAACTGTCTATCTCTATAGTCATAACTGTCTATCTCTATAGTCATAACTGTCTATCTATATAGTCATAACTGTCTATCTCTACAATAATACTATAGTCATAACTGTCTATCTATATAGTCATAACTGTCTATCTCTACAGTAATACTATAGTCATAACTGTCTATCTATATAGTCATAACTGTCTATCTCTATAGTCATAACTGTCTATCTATATAGTCATAACTGTCTATCTATATAGTCATAACTGTCTATCTCTACAGTAATACTATAGTCATAACTGTCTATCTCTACAGTAATACTATAGTCATAACTGTCTATCTCTACAGTAATACTATAGTCATAACTGTCTATCTCTACAGTAATACTATAGTCATAACTGTCTATCTATATAGTCATAACTGTCTATCTCTATAGTCATAACTGTCTATCTCTATAGCCATAACTGTCTATCTATATAGTCATAACTGTCTATCTATATAGCCATAACTGTCTATCTATATAGTCATAACTGTCTATCTCTATAGTCATAACTGTCTATCTCTATAGCCATAACTGTCTATCTATATAGTCATAACTGTCTATCTCTACAGTAATACTATAGTCATAACTGTCTATCTCTATAGCCATAACTGTCTATCTCTACAGTAATACTATAGTCATAACTGTCTATCTCTATAGTAATACTATAGTCATAACTGTCTATCTCTACAGTAATACTATAGTCATAACTGTCTATCTCTACAATAATACTATAGTCATAACTGTCTATCTCTACAGTAATACTATAGTCATAACTGTCTATCTCTACAGTAATACTATAGTCATGACTGTCTATCTATATAGTCATAACTGTCTATCTCTACAGTCATAACTGTCTATCTCTACAGTAATACTATAGTCATAACTGTCTATCTCTACAGTAATACTATAGTCATAACTGTCTATCTCTACAGTAATACTATAGTCATAACTGTCTATCTATATAGTCATAACTGTCTATCTCTACAGTCATAACTGTCTATCTCTACAGTAATACTATAGTCATAACTGTCTATCTCTATAGTAATACTATAGTCATAACTGTCTATCTATATAGTCGGAACTGTCTATCTCTATAGTCATAACTGTCTATCTATATAGTCGGAACTGTCTATCTCTATAGTCATAACTGTCTATCTCTATAGTCATAACTGTCTATCTCTACAGTAATACTATAGTCATACCTGTCTATCTCTATAGTCATAACTGTCTATCTCTACAGTAATACTATAGTCATAACTGTCTATCTATATAGTCATAACTGTCTATCTATATAGTCATAACTGTCTATCTCTACAGTAATACTATAGTCATAACTGTCTATCTATATAGTCATAACTGTCTATCTCTACAGTAATACTATAGTCATAACTGTCTATCTCTATAGTCATAACTGTCTATCTATATAGTCATAACTGTCTATCTCTACAGTAATACTATAGTCATAACTGTCTATCTATATAGTCATAACTGTCTATCTCTACAGTAATACTATAGTCATAACTGTCTATCTATATAGTAATACTATAGTCATAACTGTCTATCTCTACAGTAATACTATAGTCATAACTGTCTATCTCTACAGTAATACTATAGTCATAACTGTCTATCTCTACAGTAATACTATAGTCATAACTGTCTATCTATATAGTCGGAACTGTCTATCTCTACAGTAATACTATAGTCATAACTGTCTATCTATATAGTCGGAACTGTCTATCTCTACAGTAATACTATAGTCATAACTGTCTATCTCTATAGTCATAACTGTCTATCTATATAGTAATACTATAGTCATAACTGTCTATCTCTATAGTCATAACTGTCTATCTATATAGTAATACTATAGTCATAACTGTCTATCTATATAGTAATACTATAGTCATAACTGTCTATCTCTATAGTCATAACTGTCTATCTCTACAGTAATACTATAGTCATAACTGTCTATCTCTATAGTCATAACTGTCTATCTATATAGTAATACTATAGTCATAACTGTCTATCTATATAGTAATACTATAGTCATAACTGTCTATCTCTATAGTCATAACTGTCTATCTATATAGTAATACTATAGTCATAACTGTCTATCTCTATAGTCATAACTGTCTATCTATATAGTCGGAACTGTCTATCTATATAGTCATAACTGTCTATCTCTACAGTAATACTATAGTCATAACTGTCTATCTATATAGTAATACTATAGTCATAACTGTCTATCTATATAGTCGGAACTGTCTATCTCTACAGTCAGAACTGTCTATCTCTACAGTAATACTATAGTCATAACTGTCTATCTCTACAGTAATACTATAGTCATAACTGTCTATCTCTACAGTAATACTATAGTCAGAACTGTCTATCTCTACAGTAATACTATAGTCATAACTGTCTATCTCTACAATAATACTATAGTCATAACTGTCTATCTATATAGTCATAACTGTCTATCTCTACAGTAATACTATAGTCATACCTGTCTATCTCTATAGTCATAACTGTCTATCTATATAGTCATAACTGTCTATCTCTATAGTCATAACTGTCTATCTCTATAGTCATAACTGTCTATCTCTACAATAATACTATAGTCATAACTGTCTATCTCTATAGTCAGAACTGTCTATCTCTATAGTCCTAACTGTCTATCTCTATAGTCATAACTGTCTATCTCTACAATAATACTATAGTCATAACTGTCTATCTCTACAATAATACTATAGTCATAACTGTCTATCTCTATAGTCATAACTGTCTATCTCTATAGTCATAACTGTCTATCTCTACAGTAATACTATAGTCATAACTGTCTATCTATATAGTCATAACTGTCTATCTCTACAGTAATACTATAGTCATACCTGTCTATCTCTATAGTCATAACTGTCTATCTATATAGTCATAACTGTCTATCTCTATAGTCATAACTGTCTATCTCTATAGTCATAACTGTCTATCTCTACAGTAATACTATAGTCATAACTGTCTATCTCTATAGTAATACTATAGTCCTAACTGTCTATCTCTACAGTAATACTATAGTCCTAACTATCTACCTCTATAGTCAGAACTGTCTATCTCTGCAATAATACTATAGTCATAACTGTCTATCTCTATAGTCATAACTGTCTATCTCTGCAATAATACTATAGTCATAACTGTCTATCTCTATAGTCATAACTGTCTATCTCTATAGTCATAACTGTCTATCTCTACAATAATACTATAGTCATAACTGTCTATCTCTATAGTCATAACTGTCTATCTATATAGTCAGAACTGTCTATCCCTACAATAATACTATAGTCATAACTGTCTATCTCTATAGTCAGAACTGTCTATCCCTACAATAATACTGTAGTCATAACTGTCTATCTCTATAGTCATAACTGTCTATCTCTATAGTCAGAACTGTCTATCCCTACAATAATACTATAGTCATAACTGTCTATCTCTATAGTCAGAACTTTCTATCTCTACAGTAATACTATAGTCAGAACTGTCTATCTCTACAGTAATACTATAGACATAACTGTCTATCTCTATAGTCATAACTGTCTATCTCTATAGTCATAACTGTCTATCTCTAAAATAATACTATAGCCCTAACTGTCTATCTCTATAGTCATAACTGTCTATCTCTATAGTCAGAACTGTCTATCTCTACAATAATACTATAGTCAGAACTGTCTATCTCTATAGTCATAACTGTCTATATCTACAGTAATACTATAGTCAGAACTGTCTATCTCTACAATAATACTATAGTCATAACTGTCTATCTCTATAGTCAGAACTGTCTATCTCTATAGTCCTAACTGTCTATCTCTATAGTCATAACTGTCTATCTCTACAATAATACTATAGTCATAACTGTCTATCTCTACAATAATACTATAGTCATAACTGTCTATCTCTATAGTCATAACTGTCTATCTCTATAGTCATAACTGTCTATCTCTACAGTAATACTATAGTCATAACTGTCTATCTATATAGTCATAACTGTCTATCTCTACAGTAATACTATAGTCATACCTGTCTATCTCTATAGTCATAACTGTCTATCTATATAGTCATAACTGTCTATCTCTATAGTCATAACTGTCTATCTCTATAGTCATAACTGTCTATCTCTACAGTAATACTATAGTCATAACTGTCTATCTCTATAGTAATACTATAGTCCTAACTGTCTATCTCTACAGTAATACTATAGTCCTAACTATCTACCTCTATAGTCAGAACTGTCTATCTCTGCAATAATACTATAGTCATAACTGTCTATCTCTATAGTCATAACTGTCTATCTCTGCAATAATACTATAGTCATAACTGTCTATCTCTATAGTCATAACTGTCTATCTCTATAGTCATAACTGTCTATCTCTACAATAATACTATAGTCATAACTGTCTATCTCTATAGTCATAACTGTCTATCTATATAGTCAGAACTGTCTATCCCTACAATAATACTATAGTCATAACTGTCTATCTCTATAGTCAGAACTGTCTATCCCTACAATAATACTGTAGTCATAACTGTCTATCTCTATAGTCATAACTGTCTATCTCTATAGTCAGAACTGTCTATCCCTACAATAATACTATAGTCATAACTGTCTATCTCTATAGTCAGAACTGTCTATCCCTACAATAATACTGTAGTCATAACTGTCTATCTCTATAGTCATAACTGTCTATCTATATAGTCAGAACTGTCTATCTATATAGTCATAACTGTCTATCTCTACAGTAATACTATAGTCATACCTGTCTATCTCTATAGTCATAACTGTCTATCTCTACAGTCATAACTGTCTATCTATATAGTCATAACTGTCTATCTCTACAGTAATACTATAGTCCTAACTGTCTATCTCTATAGTCATACCTGTCTATCTATATAGTCATAACTGTCTATCTCTACAGTAATACTATAGTCCTAACTGTCTATCTCTATAGTCATAACTGTCTATCTCTACAGTAATACTATAGTCCTAACTGTCTATCTCTATAGTCATAACTGTCTATCTCTACAGTCATAACTGTCTATCTATATAGTCATAACTGTCTATCTCTACAGTAATACTATAGTCCTAACTGTCTATCTCTATAGTCATACCTGTCTATCTATATAGTCATAACTGTCTATCTCTACAGTAATACTATAGTCCTAACTGTCTATCTCTATAGTCATACCTGTCTATCTATATAGTCATAACTGTCTATCTCTACAGTAATACTATAGTCCTAACTGTCTATCTCTATAGTCATAACTGTCTATCTCTACAGTAATACTATAGTCCTAACTGTCTATCTCTATAGTCATAACTGTCTATCTCTACAGTCATAACTGTCTATCTATATAGTCATAACTGTCTATCTCTACAGTAATACTATAGTCCTAACTGTCTATCTCTATAGTCATACCTGTCTATCTATATAGTCATAACTGTCTATCTCTACAGTAATACTATAGTCATAACTGTCTATCTCTATAGTCATAACTGTCTATCTCTGCAATAATACTGTAGTCATAACTGTCTATCTCTATAGTCATAACTGTCTATCTATATAGTAATACTATAGTCATAACTGTCTATCTCTACAGTAATACTATAGTCATAACTGTCTATCTATATAGTCGGAACTGTCTATCTATATAGTCATAACTGTCTATCTCTACAGTAATACTATAGTCATAACTGTCTATCTATATAGTAATACTATAGTCATAACTGTCTATCTATATAGTCGGAACTGTCTATCTCTACAGTCAGAACTGTCTATCTCTACAGTAATACTATAGTCATAACTGTCTATCTCTACAGTAATACTATAGTCATAACTGTCTATCTCTACAGTAATACTATAGTCAGAACTGTCTATCTCTACAGTAATACTATAGTCATAACTGTCTATCTCTACAATAATACTATAGTCATAACTGTCTATCTATATAGTCATAACTGTCTATCTCTACAATAATACTATAGTCATAACTGTCTATCTCTACAATAATACTATAGTCATAACTGTCTATCTCTATAGTCATAACTGTCTATCTATATAGTCAGAACTGTCTATCTATATAGTCAGAACTGTCTATCTATATAGTCATAACTGTCTATCTATATAGTCATAACTGTCTATCTATATAGTCCTAACTGTCTATCTATATAGTCGGAACTGTCTATCTCTATAGTCATAACTGTCTATCTCTATAACAATACTATAGTCATAACTGTCTATCTCTACAGTAATACTATAGTCATAACTGTCTATCTCTATAGTCATAACTGTCTATCTCTACAATAATACTATAGTCATAACTGTCTATCTCTATAGTCATAACTGTCTATCTATATAGTCATAACTGTCTATCTATATAGTCATAACTGTCTATCTCTATAGTCCTAACTGTCTATCTCTATAGTCATAACTGTCTATCTCTATAGTCATAACAGTCTATCTATATAGTCATAACTGTCTATCTCTATAGTCCTAACTGTCTATCTCTATAGTCCTAACTGTCTATCTCTATAGTCCTAACTGTCTATCTCTATAGTCCTAACTGTCTATCTCTATAGTCATAACTGTCTATCTCTATAGTCAGAACTGTCTATCTATATAGTCATAACTGTCTATCTCTATAGTCATAACTGTCTATCTCTATAGTCATAACTGTCTATCTCTACAGTAATACTATAGTCGGAACTGTCTATCTATATAGTCAGAACTGTCTATCTCTACAATAATACTATAGTCATAACTGTCTATCTCTATAGTCATAACTGTCTATCTATATAGTCATAACTGTCTATCTATATAGTCATAACTGTCTATCTCTATAGTCCTAACTGTCTATCTCTATAGTCCTAACTGTCTATCTCTATAGTCATAACTGTCTATCTCTATAGTCATAACTGTCTATCTATATAGTCATAACTGTCTATCTCTATAGTCCTAACTGTCTATCTCTATAGTCCTAACTGTCTATCTCTATAGTCCTAACTGTCTATCTCTATAGTCCTAACTGTCTATCTCTATAGTCATAACTGTCTATCTCTATAGTCAGAACTGTCTATCTATATAGTCATAACTGTCTATCTCTATAGTCATAACTGTCTATCTCTATAGTCATAACTGTCTATCTCTACAGTAATACTATAGTCGGAACTGTCTATCTATATAGTCAGAACTGTCTATCTCTACAATAATACTATAGTCATAACTGTCTATCTCTATAGTCATAACTGTCTATCTCTACAATAATTCTATAGTCATAACTGTCTATCTCTACAATAATACTATAGTCAGAACTGTCTATCTCTATAGTCATAACTGTCTATCTCTATAGTCGGAACTGTCTATCACTATAACAATACTATAGACATAACTGTCTATCTCTATAACAATACTATAGACATAACTGTCTATCTATATAGTCGGAACTGTCTATCTCTATAGTCATAACTGTCTATCTCTACAGTAATACTATAGTCATAACTGTCTATCTATATAGTCATAACTGTCTATCTCTATAGTCATAACTGTCTATCTCTATAGTCATAACTGTCTATCTCTACAGTAATACTATAGTCATAACTGTCTATCTCTATAGTCAGAACTGTCTATCTCTATAGCCATAACTGTCTATCTCTATAGTCATAACTGTCTATCTCTATAGTCATAACTGTCTATCTCTACAGTAATACTATAGTCAGAACTGTCTATCTCTACAGTAATACTATAGTCAGAACTGTCTATCTCTATAGTCAGAACTGTCTATCTCTACAGTAATACTATAGTCAGAACTGTCTATCTCTATAGTCAGAACTGTCTATCTCTACAGTAATACTATAGTCAGAACTGTCTATCTCTACAGTAATACTATAGACATAACTGTCTATCTCTATAGTCATAACTGTCTATCTCTATAGTCATAACTGTCTATCTCTAAAATAATACTATAGCCCTAACTGTCTATCTCTATAGTCATAACTGTCTATCTCTATAGTCAGAACTGTCTATCTCTACAATAATACTATAGTCAGAACTGTCTATCTCTATAGTCATAACTGTCTATATCTACAGTAATACTATAGTCAGAACTGTCTATCTCTACAATAATACTATAGTCATAACTGTCTATCTCTATAGTCAGAACTGTCTATCTCTATAGTCCTAACTGTCTATCTCTATAGTCATAACTGTCTATCTCTACAATAATACTATAGTCATAACTGTCTATCTCTACAATAATACTATAGTCATAACTGTCTATCTCTATAGTCATAACTGTCTATCTCTATAGTCATAACTGTCTATCTCTACAGTAATACTATAGTCATAACTGTCTATCTATATAGTCATAACTGTCTATCTCTACAGTAATACTATAGTCATACCTGTCTATCTCTATAGTCATAACTGTCTATCTATATAGTCATAACTGTCTATCTCTATAGTCATAACTGTCTATCTCTATAGTCATAACTGTCTATCTCTACAGTAATACTATAGTCATAACTGTCTATCTCTATAGTAATACTATAGTCCTAACTGTCTATCTCTACAGTAATACTATAGTCCTAACTATCTACCTCTATAGTCAGAACTGTCTATCTCTGCAATAATACTATAGTCATAACTGTCTATCTCTATAGTCATAACTGTCTATCTCTGCAATAATACTATAGTCATAACTGTCTATCTCTATAGTCATAACTGTCTATCTCTATAGTCATAACTGTCTATCTCTACAATAATACTATAGTCATAACTGTCTATCTCTATAGTCATAACTGTCTATCTATATAGTCAGAACTGTCTATCCCTACAATAATACTATAGTCATAACTGTCTATCTCTATAGTCAGAACTGTCTATCCCTACAATAATACTGTAGTCATAACTGTCTATCTCTATAGTCATAACTGTCTATCTCTATAGTCAGAACTGTCTATCCCTACAATAATACTATAGTCATAACTGTCTATCTCTATAGTCAGAACTGTCTATCCCTACAATAATACTGTAGTCATAACTGTCTATCTCTATAGTCATAACTGTCTATCTATATAGTCAGAACTGTCTATCTATATAGTCATAACTGTCTATCTCTACAGTAATACTATAGTCATACCTGTCTATCTCTATAGTCATAACTGTCTATCTCTACAGTCATAACTGTCTATCTATATAGTCATAACTGTCTATCTCTACAGTAATACTATAGTCCTAACTGTCTATCTCTATAGTCATACCTGTCTATCTATATAGTCATAACTGTCTATCTCTACAGTAATACTATAGTCCTAACTGTCTATCTCTATAGTCATAACTGTCTATCTCTACAGTAATACTATAGTCCTAACTGTCTATCTCTATAGTCATAACTGTCTATCTCTACAGTCATAACTGTCTATCTATATAGTCATAACTGTCTATCTCTACAGTAATACTATAGTCCTAACTGTCTATCTCTATAGTCATACCTGTCTATCTATATAGTCATAACTGTCTATCTCTACAGTAATACTATAGTCATAACTGTCTATCTCTATAGTCATAACTGTCTATCTCTGCAATAATACTGTAGTCATAACTGTCTATCTCTATAGTCATAACTGTCTATCTCTATAGTCATAACTGTCTATCTATATAGTCAGAACTGTCTATCTATATAGTCAGAACTGTCTATCTATATAGTCAGAACTGTCTATCTCTATAGTCATAACTGTCTATCTCTATAGTCAGAACTGTCTATCCCTACAATAATACTATAGTCATAACTGTCTATCTCTATAGTCAGAACTGTCTATCCCTACAATAATACTATAGTCATAACTGTCTATCTCTATAGTCAGAACTGTCTATCCCTACAATAATACTATAGTCATAACTGTCTATCTCTACAGTAATACTATAGTCATAACTGTCTATCTATATAGTCATAACTGTCTATCTCTACAGTAATACTATAGTCATAACTGTCTATCTATATAGTCATAACTGTCTATCTCTACAGTAATACTATAGTCATAACTGTCTATCTATATAGTAATACTATAGTCATAACTGTCTATCTCTACAGTAATACTATAGTCATAACTGTCTATCTCTACAGTAATACTATAGTCATAACTGTCTATCTCTACAGTAATACTATAGTCATAACTGTCTATCTATATAGTCGGAACTGTCTATCTCTACAGTAATACTATAGTCATAACTGTCTATCTATATAGTCGGAACTGTCTATCTCTACAGTAATACTATAGTCATAACTGTCTATCTCTATAGTCATAACTGTCTATCTATATAGTAATACTATAGTCATAACTGTCTATCTCTATAGTCATAACTGTCTATCTCTACAGTAATACTATAGTCATAACTGTCTATCTCTATAGTCATAACTGTCTATCTATATAGTAATACTATAGTCATAACTGTCTATCTATATAGTAATACTATAGTCATAACTGTCTATCTCTATAGTCATAACTGTCTATCTATATAGTAATACTATAGTCATAACTGTCTATCTCTATAGTCATAACTGTCTATCTATATAGTCGGAACTGTCTATCTATATAGTCATAACTGTCTATCTCTACAGTAATACTATAGTCATAACTGTCTATCTATATAGTCGGAACTGTCTATCTATATAGTCATAACTGTCTATCTCTACAGTAATACTATAGTCATAACTGTCTATCTATATAGTAATACTATAGTCATAACTGTCTATCTATATAGTCGGAACTGTCTATCTCTACAGTCAGAACTGTCTATCTCTACAGTAATACTATAGTCATAACTGTCTATCTCTACAGTAATACTATAGTCATAACTGTCTATCTCTACAGTAATACTATAGTCAGAACTGTCTATCTCTACAGTAATACTATAGTCATAACTGTCTATCTCTACAATAATACTATAGTCATAACTGTCTATCTATATAGTCATAACTGTCTATCTCTACAATAATACTATAGTCATAACTGTCTATCTCTACAATAATACTATAGTCATAACTGTCTATCTCTACAGTAATACTATAGTCATAACTGTCTATCTCTACAGTAATACTATAGTCAGAACTGTCTATCTCTACAGTAATACTATAGTCATAACTGTCTATCTCTACAATAATACTATAGTCATAACTGTCTATCTATATAGTCATAACTGTCTATCTCTACAATAATACTGTAGTCATAACTGTCTATCTCTATAGTCATAACTGTCTATCTCTATAGTCATAACTGTCTATCTATATAGTCGGAACTGTCTATCTCTATAGTCAGAACTGTCTATCTCTACAGTAATACTATAGTCATAACTGTCTATCTCTACAGTAATACTATAGTCATAACTGTCTATCTCTACAGTAATACTATAGTCATAACTGTCTATCTCTACAGTAATACTATAGTCAGAACTGTCTATCTCTATAGTCATAACTGTCTATCTCTACAGTAATACTATAGTCAGAACTGTCTATCTATATAGTCAGAACTGTCTATCTATATAGTCAGAACTGTCTATCTATATAGTCGGAACTGTCTATCTCTACAATAATACTATAGTCATAACTGTCTATCTATATAGTCATAACTGTCTATCTCTATAGTCATAACTGTCTATCTCTATAGTCAGAACTGTCTATCTCTACAGTAATACTATAGTCATAACTGTCTATCTCTATAGTAATACTGTAGTCATAACTGTCTATCTATATAGTCATAACTGTCTATCTATATAGTCATACCTGTCTATCTCTACAGTAATACTATAGTCATAACTGTCTATCTCTATAGTCATAACTGTCTATCTATATAGTCATAACTGTCTATCTCTACAGTAATACTATAGTCAGAACTGTCTATCTCTACAATAATACTATAGTCATAACTGTCTATCTATATAGTCATAACTGTCTATCTCTATAGTAATACTGTAGTCATAACTGTCTATCTCTATAGTCATAACTGTCTATCTATATAGTCATAACTGTCTATCTCTACAGTAATACTATAGTCAGAACTGTCTATCTCTACAGTAATACTATAGTCATAACTGTCTATCTCTACAATAATACTATAGTCATAACTGTCTATCTCTATAGTCATAACTGTCTATCTCTATAGTCATAACTGTCTATCTCTACAGTAATACTATAGTCATAACTGTCTATCTCTATAATCATAACTGTCTATCTCTATAGTCATAACTGTAGTCATAACTGTCTATCTCTATAGTCATAACTGTCTATCTCTACAGTAATACTATAGTCATAACTGTCTATCTCTATAATCATAACTGTCTATCTCTATAGTCATAACTGTAGTCATAACTGTCTATCTCTACAGTAATACTATAGTCATAACTGTCTATCTCTATAGTCATAACTGTAGTCATAACTGTCTATCTCTATAGTCATAACTGTCTATCTCTATAGTCATAACTGTCTATCTCTATAGTCATAACTGTAGTCATAACTGTCTATCTCTATAGTCATAACTGTCTATCTCTATAGTCATAACTGTAGTCATAACTGTCTATCTCTATAGTCATAACTGTCTATCTCTATAGTCATAACTGTCTATCTCTATAGTCATAACTGTAGTCATAACTGTCTATCTCTATAGTCAGAACTGTCTATCTCTATAGTCATAACTGTAGTCATAACTGTCTATCTCTATAGTCATAACTGTAGCCATAACTGTCTATCTCTATAGACATAACTGTCTATCTCTATAGTCATAACTGTCTATCTCTACAATAATACTATAGTCATAACTGTCTATCTCTATAGTCATAACTGTCTATCTCTATAGTCATAACTGTCTATCTATATAGTCATAACTGTCTATCTCTACAGTAATACTATAGTCAGAACTGTCTATCTCTACAGTAATACTATAGTCATAACTGTCTATCTCTACAATAATACTATAGTCATAACTGTCTATCTCTATAGTCATAACTGTCTATCTCTATAGTCATAACTGTCTATCTATATAGTCGGAACTGTCTATCTCTACAGTCAGAACTGTCTATCTCTACAGTAATACTATAGTCATAACTGTCTATCTCTACAGTAATACTATAGTCATAACTGTCTATCTCTACAATAATACTATAGTCATAACTGTCTATCTCTACAGTAATACTATAGTCATAACTGTCTATCTCTATAGTCAGAACTGTCTATCTCTACAGTAATACTATAGTCATAACTGTCTATCTATATAGTCATAACTGTCTATCTCTACAATAATACTATAGTCATAACTGTCTATCTATATAGTCAGAACTGTCTATCTCTGCAATAATACTATAGTCATAACTGTCTATCTCTACAATAATACTATAGTCAGAACTGTCTATCTCTATAGTGATAACTGTCTATCTCTATAGTCATAACGGTCTATCTCTATAGCCATAACGGTCTATCTCTATAGTCATAACTGTCTATCTCTATAGTCATAACGGTCTATCTCTATAGCCATAACGGTCTATCTCTATAGTCATAACTGTCTATCTCTATAGTCATAACTGTCTATCTCTACAGTCATAACTGTCTATCTCTACAATAATACTATAGTCATAACTGTCTATCTCTACAATAACACTATAGTCATAACTGTCTATCTCTACAATAACACTATAGTCATAACTGTCTATCTCTACAATAACACTATAGTCATAACTGTCTATCTCTACAATAACACTATAGTCATAACGGTCTATCTCTATAGTCATAACGGTCTATCTCTATAGCCATAACTGTCTTTCGTCTCTGTTTGTATGTCCTCAGTGCTTACTGCTATTTCCGTCCCCAAGCCCTCTCACACTGTTAATTCAGCTTTCTGTATCATATTTAACGAGTTACTGGCAGAGTGAGAGCACACACAGCCCAACAACACACAAACCCCAACTCCTCTCCCTTTGTAGTCCTGCCATAGAGACGAAGGGATGTTAAAAAACCCATACCCCCCCGGCCACTGTTACCACGGTGACGACTAGCCATATGTCTGTGATACCAAGTCAAATATGGGCATCTTCCTCTGGCACTGACTGGCCCAATCCTGGCTTCCTTTACCATGCGTTGTTTTGTTACCCATTAGTCAGGACACATTTCACTCTTCTTTTTTTTTTGAGTGACCTATTTTCCAGCATTTTCAAATGAGCCTTGTGCAGTTGGCTCTATATCCATTCCACAGCACTGCGATGACGCTAGGAATTAAGGTGTATTTTATTTCATTTTTTTACAACCTGTTCAAATGTAACTGCAGACAGCAGGAAACCAAACGAACGTACTGTAGGAAGACCAGTACATTGGATCAGAACCAGTACAGTTCAGGAAACGAACGGCAAAACAAATAGATCGTGAATCCACAGCCGGTCGGGCCAGAGAGATGTTCGTTCTCCGTGCGGTGGCGACGAGAGACAAGCGGCGGGAGAGGAGACGGAGTACTGAGTTATATGATTAATACCTTATTGTCCACTCAGAGACGTCTTATTTTTTATTACCCTGAGTTATTGTCCTGTACCCATAAACATATTCAGACACGGCCTGTGTACCAGATGACATGCTATTTAACCTGTATAGGGTCCTATACTCTCATAGGGCTTTGGGCAAAAGTAGTGCACTATATAGGGAATAGGGTGTCATAGGACTCTGGTCTAAAGTAGTGCACTATATAGGGAATAGGGTGCATTGACTGTGGTTAAAAGTAGTGCACTATGTAGGGAATAGGGTGCCATGGACTGTGGTCAAAAGTGGTGCACTATATAGGGAATAGGGTGCCATAGGGCTCTGGCCTAAATTAGTGCACTATGTAGGGAATAGGGTGCATTGACTGTGGTCAAAAGTAGTGCACTATATAGGGAATAGGGTGCCATGGGCTGTGGTCAAAAGTAGTGCACTATATAGGGAATAGGGTGCATTGACTGTGGTCAAAAGTAGTGCACTATATAGGGAATATGGGGCCATTTTGGATGCATCCATTAAGGGAATAATCCTGTGATGTATTCGTTGCTATGCCCTTCCCCGTTGTCATAGCAAAACCATACACAGCATTTCTAACAGCGTAGATGGTCCCGGGGAGGAGAGGAGATGGGCTAGGAGCCTGTTTAACACGCAGTAGAGATAATGATGCTAAAGGTCTGGTCTGGTTAGAGCCATGGTTTATATGGGACTGACACTGACAGAGAGAGAGAGGTATATGTACCATCCCATTGCAAACCAGCAATATCCCTTTCCACTTTATACCCAATATATCGCAATATAACCCAATATAACCCAGTATAACTCACTATAACTCAACATAACACAATATAACCCAATATAGCCCAATATAACCCAGTATAACTCACTATAACACAATATGACCCAATATAACCCAATATAACCCAATATAACTCACTATAACTCAATATAACACAATATAACCCAATATAACCCAATATAACTCAATATAACTCGATATAACTCAATAAAACCCGATATAACCCCCTATAACCCAATATAACCCAATATAACCCAATATAACCCAATATAACGCGATATAACCCAATGTAACCAAATATAACTCAATTTAACCCAATATAACTCGATATAACCCAATATAACCCAATATAACCCAATATAACTCAATATAACCCAATATAACCCAATATAACTCAATATAACTCGATATAACTCAATAAAACCTGATATAACCCCCTATAACCCAATATAACCCAATATAACGTGATATAACCCAATGTAACCAAATATAACTAAATTTAACGAAATATAACTCGATATAACCCAATATAACCCAATATAACCCAATTTAACCCAATATAACTCGATATAACTCGATATAACCTGATGTAGCTCAATATAACTCAATATCTCCAAATTGAACCCAATATAACTCAATTTAAAT
>NC_143047.1:46972500-46990000 GCF_057628025.1 Oncorhynchus mykiss
ACAATCACCCCCGACTTCAACCCAATTGAGATGGTTTGGGATGAGTTGGACCGCAGAGTGAAGGAAAAGCAGCCAACAAGTGCTCAGCATATGTGGGAACTCGCTCGAGACTGTTGGAAAAAGCATTCCAGGTGAAGCTGGTTGAGAGAATGCCAAGAGTGTGCAAAGCTGTCATCAAGGCAAATGGTGGCTTTTTGAAGAATCTAAAGTGTGATCATTAAAATGTGGCTTACATAGTACATAGTAAATAGGTTTCTTGAATCTCACCCAAACGGATCTATTAGAGAATCAGCCCTTCCTGTTTCCTCCTCATGTAACCTGGGATAGAGAACACGAGATATTGGGTCTGATCTACTGCCTGTTGGTTGCAGGGGCATTGCATTGATTGTTGTTTTAATACGGCAATTCACTATCCCTCTCCCATCCACCAAAACAGCAGGCCTGATCTAGAACGACGACAGTAACACAGACTATGCCTCTGATGGAGCGAACTACGTCACAGTAACAGGGACTTTACTATCCTGCAATCCCTCTCAATCCCAAACAGCAGCAGCGCCACAAGCCAGCGTGGTGCCAATTAGCAGGGAGCATGCAAACATATGCCCTCCTGTAGTTTCTGATTAAAGTGCATATTGATGGTATAAATTACCTCCCGGTACAATAGATTGCCAGGCATCTAGATGTAAATGTTTAATTAACCCATGGCTAAATCACTGCGCTGGTCTTCAGTGGAGGGATTAATTTACTCAGAGCACCAATAACCGCGAGAGGAGCACAACCCAAGATGGCCGCTCTGTGTGGTCTGCGGCGCCGTGTGACAGATTAATCAGTGATTGGTACTGTGGTTTACCTTTCCCTAATTAGCTGGGTGGATACAGTGTTCTGAGGGGTTGTTGAGGATCCCCCCTCTCCAGGGCTCTGTTCAATCCGTCCAGTTTTAAAGCGTGAATACAACGTAAAGGCAACGTTAGCGGAGACCGTATTCACGGTAAAAACGTTGCGTATTGTCAACTCGATTGGAAATGACCTTTACATTCCTATCGCACAAAACATCTAGGAAAGCTTCAGCCATCCAGATTGAACAGAGTCTTCAGTGTTTATCAGGTAAACTGTCTTGTTCTGTTTATCAGGTAAACTGCCTTGTTCTGTTTATCAGGTAAACTGTCTTGGTTCGACTGGTCATTACCAAACATCTAGTAAAGCATCTTCCATCCAGATTGAACAGTCTTCAGTGTTTATCAGGTAAACTGCCCTGTTCTGTTTATCAGGTAAACTGCCTTGTTCTGTTTCTCAGATAATCTGCCTTGTTCTGTTTATCAGGTAAACTGCCTTGTTCTGTTTATCAGGTAAACTGCCTTGTTCTGTTTATCAGGTAAACTGCCTTTGTTCTGTTTATCAGGTAAACTGCCTTGTTCTGTTTATCAGGTAAACTGCCCTCTTCTGTTTATCAGGTAAACTGCCTTGTTTGCCTGGTCATTACCAAACATCTAAGTAAAGCTTCAGCCATCCAGATTGAACAGAGTCTTCAGTGTTTATCAGGTAAACTGCCTTGTTCTGTTTATCAGGTAAACTGCCCTGTTCTGTTTATCAGGTAAACTGCCCTGTTCTGTTTATCAGGTAAACTGCCCTGTTCTGTTTATCAGGTAAACTGCCTTGTTCTGTTTATCAGGTAAACTGCCCTGTTCTGTTTATCAGGTAAACTGCCCTGTTCTGTTTATCAGGTAAACTGCCTTTGTTCACCTGGTCATTACCAAATATCTATGTAAAGCATTTTACCTGCTCATGTCTCTATCTCTACTCATCTTACAACAGTGGATGTATTGTCTAGTCATCCTGCTGTGGTGTGTGTGGTGGTTTGCTTGGCTAGGCCGGAGCACGTATTGCTTGTTTTGCCCCTGATCCCAGAGAATGGTGTGACCTGCAGGGCACCGTGTCTCCCAGAGAGCCTTGAGTGAGGTACCCCTGAGGTAGGAGCAAGATGGTCCGGGCTATTAGAAATGCATGCGTGTGTGCGTGTGTGTGTGTGTTCGCGTGTGAATGTCAGGGAAGGTGTCAATTACTGTGTACCCGCCTGGCTGTCCTGCCCTAGTGACACCCTCCCCTGGGCAGAGACAGAGAGATGGGGCCAGCCTGGCTGTCCTGCCCAACCCCCTCTAACCCCCCAACCCTCTAACCCCACCACTCCCCCTAATATACCCCCTAATACCCTAACCCCACTAACCTCCTAATACCCCCTAACACCCCATAACACCATTAGAGGAGGTTAGGGGTAGGGGGTTGGGGGGGTTAGGGTGTTAGGGGGGGTTAGGGTGTTAGGGGGTGTTAGGATGTTAGGGGGGTGAGGGGGTATTAGGGAGGGTTAGGGTGTTAGGGGGGTGTTAGGATGTTAGGGGGTGTTAGGATGTTAGGGTGTTAGGGGGGGTTAGGATGTTAGGGGGTGTTGGGGGTGTTAGGGGGTGTTAGGATGTTAGGGGGTGTTAGGGTGTTAGGGGGGGTTAGGGAGGGTTTGGGTGTTAGGGGGGGGGGTTAGGATGTTAGGGGGTGTTGGGGGTGTTAGGGGGTGTTAGGCTGTAGGGGGTGTTAGGATGTTAGGGGGGGTTAGGATGTTAGGGGGTGTTAGGATGTTAGGGGGGGTTAGGATGTTAGGGGGTGTTAGGGGGTGTTAGGATGTTTGGGGGGGTTAGGATGTTAGGGGGGGTTAGGATGTTAGGGGGTGTTAGGATGTTAGGGGGTGTTAGGATGTTAGGGGGGGTTAGGGGGTGTTAAGATGTTAGGGGGGGTTAGGGGGTGTTAAGATGTTAGGGGGGGTTAGGATGTTAGGGGGTGTTGGGGGTGTTAGGGGGTGTTAGGCTGTTAGGGGGTGTTAGGATGTTAGGGGGGGTTAGGATGTTAGGGGGTGTTAGGATGTTAGGGGGGGTTAGGATGTTAGGGGGGGTTAGGATGTTAGGGGGTGTTAGGGGGTGTTAGGATGTTTGGGGGGGTTAGGATGTTAGGGGGGGTTAGGATGTTAGGGGGTGTTAGGATGTTAGGGGGTGTTAGGGATTGTGGGTGCAGGGGGTGTTAAGATGTTAGGGGGGTGAGGGGGTATTAGGGAGGGTTAGGGTGTTAGGGGGGTGTTAGGATGTTAGGGGGTGTTAGGATGTTAGGGTGTTAGGGGGGGTTAGGATGTTAGGGGGTGTTGGGGGTGTTAGGGGGTGTTAGGATGTTAGGGGGTGTTAGGGTGTTAGGGGGGGTTAGGGAGGGTTTGGGTGTTAGGGGGGGGGTTAGGATGTTAGGGGGTGTTGGGGGTGTTAGGGGGTGTTAGGCTGTTAGGGGGTGTTAGGATGTTAGGGGGGGTTAGGATGTTAGGGGGTGTTAGGATGTTAGGGGGGGTTAGGATGTTAGGGGGGGTTAGGAATATTAGGGGGTGTTAGGGGGTGTTAGGATGTTTGGGGGGGTTAGGAAGTTAGGGGGGGTTAGGATGTTAGGGGGTGTTAGGATGTTAGGGGGTGTTAGGATGTTAGGGGGGGTTAGGGGGTGTTAAGATGTTAGGGGGGGTTAGGGGGTGTTAAGATGTTAGGGGGGGGTTAGGATGTTAGGGGGGGTTAGGTGTGTAGGGGGTGTTAGGGGGTGTTAGGATGTTAGGGGGGGTTAGGATGTTAGGGGGGGTTAGGATGTTAGGGGGTGTTAGGATGTTTGGGGGAGGGATTAGGGGGTTAGGATGTTAGGGGGTGTTAGGATGTTCAGTCCAGTGTAGGGGGTGTTAGGATGTTCAGGGGGGATTAGGATGTTAGGGGGTGTTAGGATGTTAGGGGGTGTTGGGGGTGTTGGGGGGTGTTGGGGTGTTGGGGGGGTGTTAGGATGTTAGGGGGTGTTAGGATGTTAGGGGGTGTTGGGGGTGTTGGGGGGTGTTGGGGTGTTGGGGGGGTGTTAGGATGTTAGGGGGTGTTAGGATGTTAGGGGGGGTTAGGATGTAGGGGGGTGTTGGGGCTGGGGGTGTTGGGGTGTTGGGGGGTGTTGGGGGGTGTTGGGGGGTGTTAGGATGTTAGGGGGTGTTAGGATGTTAGGGGGTGTTGTGGTGGTGTTAGGGGGTGTTGGGGGGGTGTTGTGGGGGTGTTGGGGGTGTTAGGGGGTGTTGGGGTGTTGGGGGGTGTTGTGGGTGTTAGGGGGTGTTGGGGTGTTGGGGGGGTGTTGGGGGTGTTAGGGGGTGTTGGGGTGTTGGGGGGTGTTGTGGGGTGTTGGGGGTGTTAGGGGGTGTTGGGGTGTTGGGGGGTGTTGTGGGGTGTTGGGGGTGTTAGGGGGTGTTGGGGTGTTGGGGGGTGTTGTGGGGTGTTGGGGGTGTTAGGGGGTGTTGGGGGGTGTTGGGGGGTGTTGGGGGTGTTAGGTGGTGTTAGGGGGTGTTGTGGGGTGTTGGGGGTGTTAGGGGGTGTTGGGGTGTTGGGGGGTGTTGTGGGGTGTTGGGGGTGTTAGGGGGTGTTGGGGGGTGTTGGGGGGTGTTGGGGGTGTTAGGTGGTGTTAGGGGGTGTTGTGGGGTGTTGGGGGTGTTAAGGGGTGTTGGGGTGTTGGGGGGTGTTGTGGGGTGTTGGGGGTGTTAGGGGGTGTTGGGGGGTGTTGGGGGGTGTTGGGGGTGTTAGGTGGTGTTAGGGGGTGTTGGGGGGTGTTGTGGGGTGTTGGGGGTGTTAGGTGGTGTTAGGGGGTGTTGGGGGGGGGGGGGTGTTGTGGGTTAGCTAACACCTGCCTTTGAACACATGGTTTCTGTTAACTAACCAGCAGCTCCTCTGGCTTTAATAGGGCTGTGTACGTATGCTGCAATCTGTTTTCATCCTCATTTATTTAATTAAACACTCTAAATGAAAACAATATGTTTTCCATGGGTTTTAATTATTTAAATTCTCACAGTCTTACTTATTACACCCCCTCTCACTATTCAAACAGGCTGCCCCCCCCCTTACAATGTTGAGGAAGTATGCAATAACTAATGACCCTGAGTTACAACGCACTGTATCTCCCTGTGTATTCATCAGATTGTGTGTACCTCATCAGATTGCGTGTACCTCATCAGATTGTGTGTACCTCATCAGATTGTGTGTACCTCATCAGATTGTGTGTGTACCTCATCAGATTGTGTGTACCTCATCAGATTGTGAATACCTCAACAGATTGTCTGTACCTCATCAAATTGTGTGTACCTCATCAGATTGTGTGTACCTCATCAGATTGTGTATACCTCATCAGATTGTGTGTACCTCATCAGATTGTGTATACCTCATCAGATTGTGTGTACCTCATCAGATTGTGTGTGTACCTCATCAGATTGTGTGTACCTCATCAGATTGTGTGTACCTCATCAGAATGTGAATACCTCAACAGATTGTGTGTACCTCATCAAATTGTGTGTACCTCATCAGATTGTGTATACCTCAACAGATTGTGTATACCTCAACAGATTGTGTGTACCTCATCAGATTGTGTATACCTCATCAGATTGTGTGTGTACCTCATCAGATTGTGTGTGTACCTCATCAGATTGTGTATACCTCATCAGATTGTGTGTGTACCTCATCAGATTGTGTGTGTACCTCATCAGATTGTGTATACCTCATCATATTGTGTGTACCTCATCAGATTGTGTATACCTCATCAGATTGTGTGTACCTCATCAGATTGTGTGTACCTCATCAGATTGTGTGTACCTCATCATATTGTGTGTACCTCATCAGATTGTGTGTGTACCTCATCAGATTGTGTGTACCTCATCAGATTGTGTGTACCTCATCAGATTGTGTGTACCTCATCAGATTGTGTGTACCTCATCAGATTGTGTATACCTCAACAGATTGTGTATACCTCAACAGATTGTGTATACCTCAACAGATTGTGTATACCTCATCAGATTGTGTATACCTCATCAGATTGTGCGTACCTCATCAGATTGTGTGTACCTCATCAGATTGTGTGTGTACCTCATCAGATTGTGTGTACCTCATCAGATTGTGTGTACCTCATCAGATTGTGAATACCTCAACAGATTGTGTGTACCTCATCAAATTGTGTGTACCTCATCAGATTGTGTATACCTCAACAGATTGTGTATACCTCAACAGATTGTGTGTACCTCTTCAGATTGTGTATACCTCATCAGATTGTGTGTGTACCTCATCAGATTGTGTGTGTACCTCATCAGATTGTGTGTGTACCTCATCAGATTGTGTGTACCTCATCAAATTGTGTGTACCTCATCAGATTGTGTATACCTTATCAGATTGTGTGTGTACCTCATCAAATTGTGTGTACCTCATCAGATTGTGTATACCTCAACAGATTGTGTATACCTCAACAGATTGTGTGTACCTCATCAGATTGTGTATACCTCATCAGATTGTGCGTACCTCATCAGATTGTGTGTACCTCATCAGATTGTGTGTGTACCTCATCAGATTGTGTGTACCTCATCAAATTGTGTGTACCTCATCAGATTGTGTATACCTTATCAGATTGTGTGTGTACCTCATCAAATTGTGTGTACCTCATTAGATTGTGTATACCTCATCAGATTGTGTGTACCTCATCAGATTGTGTGTACCTCATCAGATTGTGTATACCTCATCAGATTGTGTGTACCTCATCAGATTGTGTGTACCTCAAGTCTTGCCGGTGTTATTATTTTTTTTGAGATCCCCTGATCTGTCAGTTAGATGTTCCTTCGTGCTCACAGTAACCAAAAAGGGGGTTATGAGGACGCCGAATCTTTAATCTCATTAGAATACATCCAGATCTGTTTTTGAACATTGTTTGTAGTTGATGTTTTCTCAGAGAACATGTATTATCTGTTGTGTAGCTCCTAATATTTACAGTCTCATAGTTAATGGGCAAATACCCTATTGACACTTTCCCACACAATTGGAATAGACATGAATTATTCATGTGTTTAATACAAAGACCGAAGAGGTTGTGTACGTGCCAAACAGAAACAGTTCTGTTGTTTAGTCCCCCAGGAGATATTGGAACATGAAGGGGCTAACCTCTCTCTCTCTCTCTCTCTCTCTGTCTCTCTCTCTCTCTCTCTCTCTCTGTCTCTCTCTCTCCCTCTCTCTCTCTCTCTCTCTCAGTCCCTCTCTCTCTCTGTCTCTCTCTCTCTCTGTCTCTCTCTCTCTCTCTCTCTCTCTCTCTCTCTCTCTCTCTCTGTCTCTCTCTCTCTGTCTCTCTCCCTGTCTCTCTCTCTCTCCAGCTACTGAGAGACTCCTGCTTCTCTGCTTGTTCATTACCCCACACAGACATCTGCAGATGGGGGGGGGGGGGACTTTATACCCAACCAAACAAATAAACAGTCAACAACATCTCTCCTTAAAGACAGACATGAGTTTTCATTTGAAAGTTAGCAGTACTTTGAGGTTAAAAGGTGTCAGGGGAGAAATACGTCTACCTATAAACAAGGTGAGATATTGAAGTAATGCGATGCATTTAGTAAATGCATGTTCTTCAAATGTGTGAATGTCTTTGAATAAACTGAATCACATCTGAATAAACCAATCCTTTAAAAACATTTACTCAAAAAAAAAAAACACTGAAAGGTTGCTCTAAATGTAAAGATTAATATTCTGTAATTCTTTGTGTGCAGTTATTTTGTACTGAGTTTGCTATTAATATATTGAATTGACAGAGAGACGAAAAGAAAATGATAGCAGTCTGATTCCCTTCCTCTACTGGGAGGAACGAGGACATGGGAAGCTGTCTGTCAGAGGACTGGAGCCCTGAAGATAAACTTCTCTTTCTGTGACTGACTGGTTGATGAGCATCCTCCTGCCTCATTATTCCTCTCTGTCTGAAGGAAGAGACAGAGAGAGAGAGGGAGAGAGAGAGAGAGAGAGAGAGACAGAGAGAGAGACAGAGACAGAGAGAGAGAGAGAGGGAGAGAGAGAAAAGTCTGCAGCACCCGGCCTCCCCCTGCTAGAATCCGAAGTCAAATGTCTGCTGTTTGCCGATGATCTGGTGCTTCTGTCACCAACCAAGGAGGGCCTACAGCAGCACCTAGATCTTATGCACAGATTCTGTCAGACCTGGGCCCTGACAGTAAATCTCAGTAAGACCAAAATAATGGTGTTCCAAAAAAGGTCCAGTCACCAGGACCACAAATACAAATTCAATCTAGACACTGTTGCCCTAGAGCACACAAAAAACTATACATACCTTGGCCTAAACATCAGCGCCACAGGTAACTTCCACAAAGCTGTGAACGATCTGAGAGACAAGGCAAGAAGGGCATTCTATGCCATCAAAAGAAACATAAATTTCAACATACCAATTAGGATTTGGCTAAAAATACTTGAATCAGTCATAGAGCCCATTGCCCTTTATGGTTGTGAGGTCTGGGGTCCGCTCACCAACCAAGACTTCACAAAATGGGACAAACACCAAATTGAGACTCTGCACGCAGAATTCTGCAAAAATATCCTCCGTGTACAACGTAGAACACCAAATAATGCATGCAGAGCAGAATTAGGCCGATACCCACTAATTATCAAAATCCAGAAAAGAGCCGTTAAATTCTACAACCACCTAAAAGGAAGTGATTCACAAACCTTCCATAACAAAGCCATCACCTACAGAGAGATGAACCTGGAGAAGAGTCCCCTAAGCAAGCTGGTCCTGGGGCTCTGTTCACAAACACAAACACACCCTACAGAGCCCCAGGACAACAGCACAATTAGACCCAACCAAATCATGAGAAAACAAAAAGATAATTACTTGACACATTGGAAAGAATTAACAAAAAAAACAGAGCAAACTAGAATGCTATTTGGCCCTAAACAGAGAGTACACAGCGGCAGAATACCTGACCACTGTGACTGACCCAAAATTAAGGAAAGCTTTGACTATGTACAGACTCAGTGAGCATAGCCTTGCTATTGAGAAAGGCCGCCGTAGGCAGACATGGCTCTCAAGAGAAGACAGGCTATGTGCTCACTGCCCACAAAATGAGGTGGAAACTGAGCTGCACTTCCTAACCTCCTGCCCAATGTATGATCATATTAGAGAGACATATTTCCCTCAGATTACACAGATCCACAAAGAATTCGAAAACAAATCCAAATTTGAAAAACTCCCATATCTACTGGGTGAAATTCCACAGTGTGCCATCACAGCAGCAAGATTTGTGACCTGTTGCCACGAGAAAAGGGCAACCAGTGAAGAACACACACCATTGTAAATACAACCCATATTTATGCTTATTTATTTTATCTTGTGTCCTTTAACCATTTGTACATTGTTAAAACACTGTATATATATATATAATATGACATTTGTAATGTCTTTACTGTTTTGAAACCTCTGTATGTGTAATGTTTACTGTTAATTTTTGTTGTTTTTCACTTTATATTTTCACTTTGTATGTTGTCTACCTCACTTGCTTTGGCAATGTTAACACATGTTTCCCATGCCAATAAAGCCCTTGAATTGAATTGAATTGAATTGAATTGAGAGAGAGAGAGAGACAGAGAGAGAGAGAGACAGAGAGAGACAGAGAGAGAGGGACAGAGAGAGACAGAGAGAGAGAGAGAGAGAGAGAGAGGGAGAGGGAGAGAGAGGGAGAGAGAGAGAGGGAGAGAGATAGAGAGACAGAGAGAGAGAGGGACAGAGAGAGAGAGACAGAGAGAGAGAGAGAGAGAGAGAGACAGAGAGAGAGAGTAAGAGAGAGAGAGAGAGAGAGAGAGAGGGAGTGAAAAAGAGAGGGACAGAGGGACAGAGGAAGAGAGTGAGAGAGAGTGAGGGAGAGAGAGTGAGAGCGAGAGAGACAGAAAAGAGAAAAAGGGAAGGATCTTCTCTCCCTCCCACTCACGCTGCCTCTCTGTTCTCCTTTTACACTTTTTTAGCTTCGCGTCCGATCCTGATGGAGGGAACAGGGGACGGTGTAATGGTATAGTTCCCCCGCTCCTCCCTACCTCACAGGGGACGGTGACAAGGGGACGGTGTCTTTCCAACTCCTCCCTCCTCCCATCTCTCCCTCAGCGGAGGAAAAGTGACAGGCAGTCTAATAGGGATTAATCAACTGGCAGCTCCGTTTGAGTGGCGGAGACGGGATCTGAGGAGAAATGGCATTGACCCACAGAAATAGGTAGATCCTGCCTGGGGGCTCTGCTGGTACCTCTTCATCTTCAACTGCATAACATATTCATAACTCCACCAGCAGCCTTCTTCAGGATGCTTGGGTCAAGAACAAAAAAAGAAAGAAAGAAAGACAGAAAGAAAGAAAGAAACTGAACTCCAAAAAAAAGAGAAAGAAAGACAAAGGGGGGAAAAGAGCAGCTCTTGACAGTATTTCCCAGCGAACATGAAAAACAGAAAAGCTGGAGCGAAGCTCGGGAAGACTGCTACTACATTATTCTTTTTTACTATTTCACTTACAGCTATCGCTTTGAATTACAGAGGGAATCTGTGTTAAGAGTCAGGCGGAGGAATCAAAAATTCATCTCAAAGAGTTTCGGCACGGCGAGGGAAGAGACAGAGAGATAGGAGCGTGTGTGTGTCTCTGAGAAGAATGGGTTTTGTGCTGGAACCAACATTTGCGAAAGTTCCAGCTCCTTAAGCAATTATTAGCGGTGATAGTTTGACATGTTCAAGAGTTGTCAACAACTGGCTTTAAACAAAGTACAAAGCAGAGATAAACAGTGCCCAGGGCTACATTAACTTGGGGGACGTGCAGGGCGATGAATTATACATGGTGCTCCATTACAGTGGAGAAGGAAGTAGAGAGTTACCGAGAGGCCTCTGTTCCTCAGTGTTACTCACTACCACACTAGAACTATGAGGAAGTAGAGAGTTACCGAGAGGCCTCTGTTCCTCAGTGTTACTCACTACCACACTAGAATGATGAAGGCCTCTGTTCCCCAGTGTTACTCACTACCACACTAGAATGATGAGGAAGTAGAGAGTTACCCAGAGAGCCTTGTTCCTCAGTGTTACTCACTACCACACTAGAATGATGAGGAAGTAGAGAGTTACCCAGAGGCCTCTGTTCCTCAGTGTTACTCACTACCACACTAGAATGATGAGGAAGTAGAGAGTTACCCAGAGGCCTCTGTTCCTCAGTGTTACTCACTACCACACTAGAATGATGAGGAAGTAGAGAGTTACCCAGAGAGCCTTGTTCCTCAGTGTTACTCACTACCACACTAGAACTATGAGGAAGTAGAGACTTACCCAGAGGCCTCTGTTCCTCAGTGTTACTCACTACCACACTAGAACTATGAGGAAGTAGAGACTTACCCAGAGGCCTCTGTTCCTCAGTGTTACTCACTACCACACTAGAATGATGAAGGCATCTGTTCCTCAGTGTTACTCACTACCACACTAGAATGATGAAGGCCTCTGTTCCTCAGTGTTACTCACTACCACAATAGAACTATGTTCTAACTCTCAGTGTTAGTCTATAACAGTGCATCTGCAGTAAGTCACTATAACAGTACATCTGCAGTAAGTCACTATAACAGTAAATCTGCAGTAAGCCACTATAACAGTACATCTGCAGTAAGTCACAATAACAGCACATCTCTATGTAGAGCAGTAAGTCACTATAACAGTACATCTGCAGTAAGTCACTATAACAGTACATCTGCAGTAAGTCACTATAACAGTGCATCTGCAGTAAGTCACTATAACAGTACATCTCTATAGAGAGCAGTAAGTCACTATAACAGTACATCTGCAGTAAGTCACTATAACAGTACATCTCTATAGAGAGCAGTAAGTCACTATAACAGTACATCTGCAGTAATCCCCTATAACAGTACATCTGCAGTAAGTCACTATAACAGTACATCTCTACAGAGAGCAGTAAGCCACTATAACAGTACATCTGCAGTAAGTCACTATAACAGGACATCTCTATAGAGAGAAGTAAGTCACTATAACAGTACATCTGCAGTAAGTCACTATAACAGTACATCTGCAGTAAGTCACTATAACAGTACATCTGCAGTAAGTCACTATAACAGTACATCTGCAGTAAGCCACTATAACAGAACATCTGCAGTAAGTCACTATAACAGTACATCTGCAGTAAGTCACTATAACAGTACATCTCTATAGAGAGCAGTAAGTCACTATAACAGTACATCTGCAGTAAGCCACTATAACAGTGCATCTGCAGTAATCCCCTATAACAGTACATCTGCAGTAAGCCACTATGACAGTACATCTGCAGTAAGCCACTCAGTAAGTAACTCTCTACTTCCTCATCATTCTAGTGTGGTAGTGAGTAACACTGAGGAACAGAGGCCTCTGGGTAACTCTCTACTTCCTCATCATTCTAGTGTGGTAGTCACAATAACAGTACATCTGCAGTACGCCACTATAACAGTGCATCTGCAGCAAGCCACTATAACAGTACATCTATAACAGTACATCTATAACAGGACATCGGCAGTAAGTCACAATAACAGGACATCTGCAGTAAGCCACTATAACAGTACATGTGCAGTAAGTCACTATAACAGTACAGCTGCAGTAATCTACTATAACAGTACATTTGCAGTAAGCCACTATAACAGTACATATGCAGTAAGCCACTATAACAGTACATCTATAACAGTACATCTGCAGTAAGCCACTATAACAGTACATCTGCAGTAAGTCACTATAAAAGTACATCTGCAGTAAGTCACTATAACAGGACGTCTCTATAGAGAGCAGTAAGTCACTATAACAGTACATCTGCAGTAAGTCACTATAACAGTACATCTGCAGTAAGTCACTATAAAAGTACATCTGCAGTAAGTCACTATAACAGTACATCTGCAGTAAGTCACTATAACAGTACATCTGCAGTAAGTCACTATAACAGTACATCTCTGTGGAGAGCAGTAAGCCACTATAATAGTACATCTTTATGGAGAGCAGTAAGCCACTATAACAGTACATCTGCAGTAAGTCACTATAAAAGTACATCTGCAGTAAGCCACTATAACAGTGCATCTGCAGTAAGCCACTATAACAGTACATCTGCAGTAAGCAACTATAACAGTACATCTGCAGTAAGTCACTATAACAGTACATCTGCAGTAAGCCACTATAACAGTACATCTGCAGTAAGTCACTATTACAGTACATCTCAGTAAGCCACTATAACAGTACATCTCTATGGAGAGCAGTAAAGTCACTATAGCAGGACATCTGCAGTAAGTCACTATAACAGTACATCTGCAGTAAGTCACTATGACAGTACATCTCTATGGACAGCAGTAAGTCACTATAACAGTCCATCTGCAGTAAGCCCCTATAACAGTACATCTCTATAGAGAGCAGTAAGTCACTATAACAGTACATCTCTATAGAGAGCAGGAAGCCACTATAACAGGACATCTGCAGTAAGTCACTATAACAGAACATCTGCAGTAAGCCACTATAACAGTACATCTCTATGGAGAGCAGTAAGCCACTATAACAGTACATCTGCAGTAAGTCACTATAACAGGACATCTCTATAGAGAGCAGTAAGTCACTATAACAGTACATCTCTATAGAGAGCAGTAAGCCACTATAACAGTACATCTCTATAGAGAGCAGTAAGCCACTATAACAGGACATCTGCAGTTAGTCACTATAACAGTACATCTCAGTAAGCCACTATAACAGTACATCTGCAGTAAGCCACTATAACAGTACATCTCTATGGAGAGCAGTAAGCCACTATAACAGGACATCTGCAGTTAGTCACTATAACAGTACATCTCAGTAAGCCACTATAACAGTACATCTGCAGTAAGCCACTATAACAGTACATCTCTATGGAGAGCAGTAAGCCACTATAACAGTACATCTGCAGTAAGCAACTATAACAGTACATCTGCAGTAAGTCACTATAACACTACATCTGCAGTAAGCCACTATAACAGTACATCTGCAGTAAGTCACTATTACAGTACATCTCAGTAAGCCACTATAACAGTACATCTCTATGGAGAGCAGTAAAGTCACTATAGCAGGACATCTGCAGTAAGTCACTATATTAGTACATCTGCAGTAAGCCACTATAACAGTACATCTGCAGAAAGCCACTATAACAGTACATCTGCAGTAAGTCACTATAACAGTACATCTCTATGGACAGCAGTAAGTCACTATAACAGTCCATCTGCAGTAAGCCCCTATAACAGTACATCTCTATAGAGAGCAGTAAGTCACTATAACAGTACATCTCTATAGAGAGCAGTAAGCCACTATAACAGGACATCTGCAGTAAGTCACTATAACAGAACATCTGCAGTAAGCCACTATAACAGTACATCTCTATGGAGAGCAGTAAGCCACTATAACAGTACATCTGCAGTAAGTCACTATAACAGGACATCTCTATAGAGAGCAGTAAGTCACTATAACAGTACATCTCTATAGAGAGCAGTAAGCCACTATAACAGTACCTCTGCAGTAAGCCACTATAACAGTACATCTCTATAGAGAGCAGTAAGCCACTATAACAGGACATCTGCAGTTAGTCACTATAACAGTACATCTCAGTAAGCCACTATAACAGTACATCTGCAGTAAGCCACTATAACAGTACATCTCTATGGAGAGCAGTAAGCCACTATAACAGGACATCTGCAGTAAGTCACTATAACAGAACATCTGCAGTAAGCCACTATAACAGTACATCTCTATGGAGAGCAGTAAGCCACTATAACAGTACATCTGCAGTAAGTCACTATAACAGGACATCTCTATAGAGAGCAGTAAGTCACTATAACAGTACATCTCTATAGAGAGCAGTAAGCCACTATAACAGTACCTCTGCAGTAAGCCACTATAACAGTACATCGCTATAGAGAGCAGTAAGCCACTATAACAGGACATCTGCAGTTAGTCACTATAACAGTACATCTCAGTAAGCCACTATAACAGTACATCTCTATAGAGAGCAGTAAGCCACTATAACAGGACATCTCTATAGAGAGCAGTAAGCCACTATAACAGTACATCTGCAGTAAGCCACTATAACAGTACATCTGCAGTAAGTCACTATAACAGTACATCTGCAGTAAGCCACTATAACAGGACATCTCTATAGAGAGCAGTAAGCCACTATAACAGGACATCTGCAGTAAGCCACTATAACAGTACATCTCTATTGAGAGCAGTAAGCCACTATAACAGTACATCTCTATAGAGAGCAGTAAGCCACTATAACAGTACATCTCTATAGAGAGCAGTAAGCCACTATAACAGGACATCTGCAGTAAGCCACTATAACAGTACATCTCTATTGAGAGCAGTAAGCCACTATAACAGTACATCTGCAGTAAGCCACTATAACAGGACATCTGCAGTAAACCACTATAACAGTACGTCTCTATAGAGAGCAGTAAGCCATTCCTGCACTCTGACAGGAGCTGCTTGCATCATATCCCAGCGACACATAATGAGGAGACCCCTCCCTCACCACCCTCCTTCTCTCCCCGGGGGGGTCATTGTCCCTCTCTTGTTTTTTTATTCTGTCTTTATTCCTTCTTTTTTCTCCTATTCCTCCCTCCATTAACTTTTCTTCATCCCTAAATTAATTCCGTCCCCAAAGCTCCTATATTTTTCAACGTCGGGCTAATTAGCAGACTGCTTAACGACATAAAAGGCAAAGTTACATCTCTTTAATCTTCTATTCCCTTGCAGTTCTTCGAAATACAAAAAACGAGGACGACTGTTTTTTTATTTTTATTCAAAGAGCCTGTTCTTGTTTTACAATTGCAAATTACAATTCGAAAAAAAGAAAGATTTTTTTTCCACCGAGCCAGGCCCTCATCTCTACATTTACCTCTTTTTTTTTTGGGGGGGGGGGGGGGGTTATAATAGATTTATAGATAGATCATATTTTTGTTCCCTTCTTCCTCATGTCTCGTAACTTGTTAGATTGGAAACGGGTCTCCCTTTGCTTGCAGACACACTGGGAGTGTTGCCGGGGTCACGTGTAAAGGGGGTGGGTGTGCCAGCGTAATGAGTTCTGCTGTAATCCTGGCAGGTTGTCTGCGTAGCGCCGGTAGCCGTGACCAGAAGAGGAACAGGTTAATATATGCAATAGAAGGATCTGCCTCTGGAACAATTCAAGATCGCTGGACACCGTCGCACACAAAATGTATTTCCCAAATCACAATTGTAATAAGAAGTGAAGTGAAGTCAAAAAACACCAGGCAGTTCTCTCTGTATCTGCACTTCTCCGGCTTACAGATCTCCATTCATTCTCGTCAGTGATGATGTGAAAATGAGAGAGACGTCATTTTCTCCGTACGCCTACTATTAACCAAACAGTACAGCGTGTGTTTTCACTGTCAACACATTGTTGTTTAGCCCTACATTCCACCTCTTTATAATCCAGACATGATGTAGTGAAACAGAATGACGGAGTACTGTTTGATTGATTTAAATGTTTATGAGATCAGGGCCTAGTCAGGAACAGCTAGATATAGACTGATAGAGAGGGCGCGTAGAGCAAGGGAGGAAGACGAAGCGACAACAGACCTCGTGTACTCTCCCAAAATGACACCCTATGTGCACTGCTTTTGACACAGGGCCCCATGGGGTTCTGGAAGTAGTAGTGCACTGTGTAGGGAATAGGGCGCCGTTTGGGACTCGGGACCTTGTGAATCCACCTAACCAGACGGATGATGTGCACCTCTACAAGCCATAGATCCAGGGATGACGTTCCACTAAACGTGCTGCCCTGGTATAAATATTTTGAAGTGGGATGGATGCTCCTGTCTGTACTGTAGGGGTTATCGTTTGTTTTTAGTTTTTTTACCCAGCCTGCATCACTGTGTTGGTGTTTTGATCACACCTGTGTCACACACGCACTCATCTTCCATACACACACACACACACACACACACACACACACACACACACACACACACACACACACACACACACACACACATACATACACACACAACTCTCGAGGCAAAGTCCTGTTGTGTTTTCTGCTGGCTGAAACGCTGCTCATCAATTGTTGGGTTTAAACAAGGAGATGAGACGGTAGTCCTGGTAGTCCTGGACAGACAAACGGCTGTAGGAGATGAGATGGTAGTTCCTGGTAGTTCCTGGACGGACAAACTGCTGTTGGAGATAAGACTGTAGTTCCTGGTAGTTCCTGGACAGACAAACGGCTGTAGGAGATGAGATGGTAGTTCCTGGTAGTCCTGGACAGACAAACGGCTGTAGGGGATGAGACGGTAGTTCCTGGACAGACAAATGGCTGTAGGGGATGAGACGGTAGTTCCTGGACAGACAAACGGCTGTAGGAGATGAGACGGTAGTTCCAGGTAGTCCTGGACAGACAAACGGCTGTAGGAGATGAGATGGTAGTTCCTGGACAGACAAATGGCTGTAGGAGATGAGACGGTAGTTCCTGGACAGACAAACGGCTGTAGGAGATGAGATGGTAGTTCCTGGTAGTCCCTGGATAGACAAATGGCTATAGGAGATGAGATGGTAGTTCCTGAACAGACAAATGGCTGTAGGAGATGAGACGGTAGTTCCT
>NC_143047.1:46997500-47007500 GCF_057628025.1 Oncorhynchus mykiss
TTTCTATTGGCTAATAGCAGTAAGGACCATCTGTTGTTCAATGAGTTTCTATGGGCTAATAGCAGTAAGGACTATCTGTTATTCAATGTGTTTCTATTGGCTAATAGCAGTAAGGACTATCTGTTATTCAATGTGTTTCTATGGGCTAATAGCAGTAAGGACTATCTGTTGTTCAATGAGTTTCTATGGGCTAATAGCAGTAAGGACAATGTGTTTCTATTGGCTAATAGCAGTAAGGACTGTCTGTTATTCAATGTGTTTCTATTGGCTAATAGCAGTGAGGACTATCTGTTATTCAATGTGTTTCTATTGGCTGATAGCAGTAAGGACTATCTGTTGTTCAATGTGTTTCTATTGGCTAATAGCAGTAAGGACTATCTGTTATTCACTGTGTTTCTATGGGCTAATAGCAGTAAGGACTGTCTGTTGTTCAATGAGTTTCTATGGGCTAATAGCAGTAAGGACAATGTGTTTCTGGCTAATAGCAGTGAGGACTATCTGTTATTCAATGTGTTTCTATTGGCTGATAGCAGTAAGGACTATCTGTTATTCAATGTGTTTATATTGGCTAATAGCAGTAAGGACTATCTGTTATTCAATGTGTTTCTATGGGCTAATAGCAGTAAGGACTATCTGTTATTCAATGTGTTTCTATTGGCTAATAGCAGTAAGGACTATCTGTTATTCAATGTGTTTCTATTGGCTAATAGCAGTAAGGACTATCTGTTATTCACTGTGTTTCTATGGGCTAATAGCAGTAAGGACAATGTGTTTCTATTGGCTAATAGCAGTAAGGACTATCTGTTATTCAATGTGTTTCTATTGGCTAATAGCAGTAAGGACTATCTGTTATTCAATGTGTTTCTATGGGCTAATAGCAGTAATGACTATCTGTTATTCAATGTGTTTCTATGGGCTAATAGCAGTAAGGACTATCAATGAGTTTCTATTGGCTAATAGCAGTAAGGACTATGTGTTTCTATGGGCTAATAGCAGTAAGGACTATCTGTTATTCAATGTGTTTCTATGGGCTAATAGCAGTAAGGACTATCAATGAGTTTCTATTGGCTAATAGCAGTAAGGACTATCTGTTATTCAATGTGTTTCTATGGGCTAATAGCAGTAAGGACTATCAATGAGTTTCTATTGGCTAATAGCAGTAAGGACTATCTGTTATTCAATGTGTTTCTATTGGCTAATAGCAGTAAGGACCATCTGTTATTCAATGTGTTTCTATTGGCTAATAGCAGTAATGACTATCTGTTATTCAATGTGTTTCTATGGGCTAATAGCAGTAAGGACTATCTGTTATTCAATGTGTTTCTATGGGCTAATAGCAGTAAGGACTATCTGTTATTCAATGTGTTTCTATTGGCTAATAGCAGTAAGGACTGTCTGTTATTCAATGTGTTTCTATTGGCTAATAGCAGTAAGGACTATCTGTTATTCACTGTGTTTCTATGGGCTAATAGCAGTAAGGACAATGTGTTTATATTGGCTAATAGCAGTAAGGACTATCTGTTATTCAATGTGTTTCTATTGGCTAATAGCAGTAAGGACTATCTGTTATTCAATGTGTTTCTATGGGCTAATAGCAGTAAGGACTATCTGTTATTCAATGTGTTTCTATGGGCTAATAGCAGTAAGGACTATCTGTTATTCAATGTGTTTCTATGGGCTAATAGCAGTAAGGACTATCTGTTTGATGTAGTGAATTTTTATACAGACACACACACACATACGGACACACACACACACACATAGACACACACACATACGGACAAACACACACATACGGACACACACACACACATATGGACAAACACACACATAGACACACACACACACACATAGACACACACACACATATGGACAAACACACACATAGGGACACACACACACACACATAGACACACACACACACACATACAGACAAACACACACATAGGGACACACACACACACAGGGACACACACAAACATACGGACACACACACACACATAGGGACACACACACAGATACGGACACACACACAGACACCTATACTGTACTGTACTGTACTCTACTATACTGTACTCTACTGTACTCTACTGTACTCTACTCTACTGCACTGTATTCTACTGAATGTACTCTACTCTACTGTACTGTACTGTATTCTACTGTACTGTACTGTATACTCTACTGTACTGTACTCTACTGTACTGTACTTTATTTTACTGAATGTACTCTACTCTACTGTACTGTACTGTATTCTACTGAATGCACTCTACTCTACTGTACTGCACTGTATTCTACTGTACTGTACTCTACTGTACTGTACTGTATATGAATGTACTCTACTCTACTGTACTGTACTGTATTCTACTGTACTCTACTGTACTCTACTCTACTGTACTGTACTGTACTCTACTGTACTGTACTGTATTCTATTGAATGTACTCTACTCTACTGTACTGTACTGTATTCTACTGTACTCTACTGTACTGTACTCTACTGTACTCTACTGTACTCTACTGTATTCTACTGTACTCTACTGTATTCTACTGTACTGTACTGTACTCTACTGTACTCTACTGTATTCTACTGTACTCTACTGTATTCTACTGTACTGTACTGTACTCTACTCTACTGTACTGTACTGTATTCTACTGTACTCTACTGTACTCTACTCTACTGTACTGTACTGTACTCTACTGTACTGTACCCTACTGTACTGTACTCTACTGTACTGTACCCTACTGTACTGTATTGTACTCTACTATACTGTACAGTATTCTACTGTACTCTACTGTACTCTACTGTACTGTACCCTACTGTACTGTACTGTACTCTATACTCGACTGTACTCTACTGGACTCTACTCTACTGTACAGGACTCTACTGTACTCTACTGTACTGTACCTTACTCTACTGTACTATACTGTACTGTACTGTACTATACTGTACTGTAATCTACTATACTGTACTGTACTCTACTATACTGTACTCTACTGTACTGTACTCTACTATACTGTACTGTACTGTACTGTACTCTACTCTACTCTACTGTACTGTACTGTACTGTACTGTACTGTACTCTACTCTACTGTACTGTACTGTACTCTACTGTACTCTACAGTACTCTACTCTACTCTACTGTACTGTAATATACTGTACTCTACTGTACTTACTGTACTGTACTGTACTGTACTCTACTCTACTCTACTGTACTGTACTCTACTCTACTCTACTGTACTCTACTGTACTCTACTGTAATGCAATGTACTGTACTGTACTGTACTCTACTCTACTCCACTGTACTCTACTGTACTGTACTGTACTTACTGTACTGTACTCTACTGTACTGTACTGCACTTACTGTACTGTACTCTACTCTTCTGCACTGTACTCTACTGTATTGTACTCTACTGTACTTACTGTACTCTACTCTACTGTACTGTGCTCTACTGTACTGAACTCTACTGTACTGTACTGTACTCTACTGTACTCTATAATCTACTGAACTCTACTGTACTCTACTGTACTCTACTGTACTCTACTGTAATGTAATGTACTGTACTGTACTGTACTGTACTGTACTGAACTCTACTATACTGTACTGTACTGTACTCTACTGTACTCTACTGTACTCTACTGTACTGTACTGTGCTCTCTGTACTCTACTCTACTGAACTCTACTGTACTGTACTGTACTGTACTGTACTGTACTGTACTGAACTCTACTATACTGTACTGTACTGTAATCTACTGTACTCTAATGAACTCTACTATACTGTACTGTACTCTACTCTACTGTACTGTACTGTACTGTACTGTACTCTACTGTACTCTACTCTACTGTACTGTGAGCTGCATGGTTACCATGGTTACTGCTTTAGATGGTGCTTCACTGGCCTGAAGTTGTTACGATGACATTACACTAAAGTTCAACGATGAGTTGAGACTAGTAAATCAGTCCCTACCACATAACATCACAGGTCTCTCTCTCTCCCTCCCCCTCTCTCCCCCATCTCTCTCTCTCTCCCTCTCTCTCCCCCGTCTCTCTCTCTCTCTCTCCCAAGTCTCTCTCTCTCTCTCTCTCTCTCTCTCTCTCTCTCTCTCTCTCTCTCTCTCTCTCTCTCTCCCCCAGTCTCTCTCTCTCTCGCTCTCTCTCTCTCTCTCTCTCTCTCTCTATCTCTCTGTCTCTCTCTCTCTTATCTCTCTGTCTCTCCTTCCGTCTCTCTCTCTCTCACCGTCTCTCTCGCTCTCTCTCTGTCTCTCCATTTTTCTCTCTCTCTCCATTTCTCTCTCCTTCTTTCTCTCTCTAAGTATCTCCCTCCATCTCTCTCTCTCTCTCTCTCTCTTTATTTTTCCCCCTCTCTCTCTCTCTCTCTCTCTCTCTCTCTCTCTTTCTCTTTCTATCTCTCTGTCTCTCTCTCTCTATCTCTCCGTTTCTCTCTCTGTCTCTCCCTCCGTCTCTCTCTCTCTCACCGTCTCTCTCTCTGTTGTCTCTCCATTTTTCTCTCTCTCTCTCTCTGTTTCTCTCTCCTTCTTTCTCTCTCTAAGTATCTCCCTCCATCTCTCTCTCTCTCTCTCTCTCTCTTTCTTTTTCCCCTCTCTCTCTCTCTCTCTCTCTCTCTCTTTCTCTTTCTATCTCTCTGTCTCTCTCTCTCTATCTCTCCGTTTCTCTCTCTGTCTCTCCCTCCGTCTCTCTCTCTCTCACCGTCTCTCTCTCTGTTGTCTCTCCATTTTTCTCTCTCTCTCTCTCTCTGTTTCTCTCTCCTTCTTTCTCTCTCTAAGTATCTCCCTCCATCTTCTCTCCCTCTCTCTCTCTCTCTCTCTCTCTCTCTCTCTCTCTCTCTCTCTCCGTTTCTCTCTCCTCTCTCTCTAAGTCTCTCCCTCATCTCTCTCCCTCACTCTCTCTCTCTCTCTCTGTCTTTCTCTCTCTCTCCCTCTCTCTCTCCCTCTCCCCCTCTCTCTCTCTCTCTGTCTTTCTCTCTCTCTCTCTCTCTCTCCCTCTCTCTCTCTCTCTCTCTCTCTCTCTCTCTTCATCACTACCACACAATGTCATCAATCCTTCCTGCTTCTGAAGTGTTACATTCATCAGTGAAATTGCTCTCGTGATTTGTATTCTTCCATCAAAAAACACACACCGTTGAAGTGGTTCAATTTGCATATTCTTAGGACCTAATAAAAAGTAATTGAGGAAGCCCAGCCAGGCTATAAGCCTTCAGTATGAAGAATATAGAGAGGGGGAGAGGTCCGTCCCTCGTCGTGGTGGCTCCAGTGGAAATAGCAACGGACAGGGCTGGTAAGGACTGAAGCTGTAAGACATCAGGAGACTGGGCTGGGACCATAAGATCTATGCAGAGAGGAGACTTGTAGGGGCTGGGACCATAGGATCTATATAGAGAGGGGATTTGTAGGGGCTGGGACAATACAATCTATATAGAGAGGGGACTGTAGGGACTGGGACCATAGGATCTATATAGAGAGGAGACTTGTAGGGGCTGGGACCATAGGATCTATATAGAGAGGGGATTTGTAGGGGCTGGGACCATAGGATCTATATAGAGAGGGGATTTGTAGGGGCTGGGACCATAGGATCTATATAGAGAGGGGATTTGTAGGGGCTGGGACAATAAAATCTATATAGAGAGGGGACTGTAGGACTGGGACCATCAGTATATAGAGAGGAGACTTGTGCAGGGGCTGGGACCATAGGATCTCTATCAAGAAGGGGACTTGTCGGGGCTGGGACCATAGGATCTCTATAGAGAGGGGACTTGTAGGGGCTGGGACCATAGGATCTCTATAGAGGGGTGACTTGTGAGGGGCTGGGACCATAGGATCTCTATAGAGAGGGGACTTGTAGGGGTTGGGACCTTAGGATCTCTATAGAGGGGGGACTTGTCGGGGCTGGGACCATAGGATGTCTTTAGAGAGGGGACATGGCCGGCTGGGACCATAGGTTCCCTATAGAGAGAGGAGACGTGTAGGGGCTGGGACCATAGGATCTATATAGAGAGGGGACTTGTAGGGGTTGGGACCTTAGGAGTCTCTATAGAGAGGGGACTTGTAGGGGCTGGGACCATAAGATATATATAGAGAAAACTGTAGGGGTTGGGACCATAAGATCTATATAGAAAGGAGCCTTGTAGAGGCTGGGACCATAAGATCTATATAGAGAGGGGATTTGTAGAGGCTGGGACCATAAGATCTATATAGAGAGGGAATTTGTAGGGGCTGGGACCATAGGATCTATATAGAGAGGGGATGTGTAGGGGCTGGGACCATGGGATCTATATAGAAAGGGGACTTGTAGGGACTGGGACCATAGGATCTCTATAGAGAGGGGACTTGTAGGGGCTGAGACCATAGGATCTCTATAGAGAGGAGACTGGTAGGGGCTGGGACCATAGGATCTCTATAGAGAGGGGACTTGTAGGGGCTGGGGCCATAGGATCTCTATAGAGAGGGGACTTGTAGGGCCTGGGACCAAAAGATATATACAGAGAGAGGACTTTACAGGGGCTGGGACCATAAGATCTATATATAGAGGACTTGTAGGAGCTGGGACCTTAAGATCTATATATAGAGAGGACTTGTAGGGGCTGGGACCTTAGGATCTATATATAGAGAGGACTTGTCGGGGCTGGGACCTTAGGATCTATATAGAGAGGAGACTTGTAGGGGCTGGGACCATAGGATGTCTATAGAGAGGAGACTTGTAGGGGCTGATAGGATCTCTATAGAGGGGCTTTCTGAGGGGCTGAGACCATAGGATGTCTTTAGAGATGGGACTTGTAGCGGCTGGGACCATAGGTTCCCTATAGAGAGGAGACGTGTAGGGGCTGTGACCATAGGATCTATATAGAGAGGGGACTTGTAGGGGTTGGGACCTTAGGATCTCTATAGAGAGGGGACTTGTAGGGGCTGGGACCATAAGAACTCTATAGAGAGGAGACTTGTAGGGGCTGGGACCATAGAATCTATATAGAGAGGGAACTTGTAGAGGCTGGGACAATAGGTTCTCTATAGAGAGGGGACATGTAGGGGCTGGGACCATAAGATCTATATAGAGAGGGGATGTGTAGGGGCTGGGACCATAAGATCTATATAGAGAGGGGATTTGTGGGGGCTGGGACCATAAGATCTATATAGAGAGGGGATTTGTAGGGGCTGGGACCATAAGATCTATATAGAGAGGGGATTTGTGGGGGCTGGGACCATAAGATCTATATAGAGAGGGTTATTTATAGGGACTGGGACCATAGGATCTCTATAGAGAGGGGATTTGTAAGGGCTGGGACCATAAGATCTACTTAGAAAGGAGCCTTGTAGTGGCTGGGACCATAAGATCTATATAGAAAGGGGACTTGTAGGGACTGGGACCATAGGATCTCTATAGAGAGGGGACTTGTAGGGGCTGGGACCATAGGATCTCTATAGAGAGGAGACTGGTAGGGGCTGGGACCATAGGATCTCTATAGAGAGGGGTCTTGTAGGGGCTGGGACCATAGGATCTCTATAGAGAGGGGACTTGTAGGGGCTGGGACCATCAGTATATAGAGGTATGGTTCTTGAAGGGGCTGGGACCATAAGATCTCTATAGAGAGGGGACTTGTAGGGGCTGGGACCATCAGGATTGTCTTAGAGAGGGGACTTGTAGCGGCTGGGACCATAGGTTCCCTATAGAGAGGAGACTTGTAGGGGCTGGGACCATAGGATCTATATAGAGAGGGTACTTGTAGGGGTTGGGACCTTCAGTATCTATGAGAGGGGACTTGTAGGGGCTGGGACCATAGGATATATATAGAGGAACTTTGTAGGGGTTGGGACCATAAGATCTATATAGAGAGGGGACATGTAGGGGCTGGGACCATAAGTACTCTATAGAGGAGACTTTGTAGGGGCTGGGACTATAGAATCTATATCAAGAGGGAACTTGTAGAGGCTGGGACAATAGGATCTCTATAGAGAGGGGACTTGTAGGGGCTGGGACCATAAGATCTATATAGAGAGAGGATTTGTAGGGGCTGGGACCATAAGATCTACAGTGCCTTGCGAAAGTATTCGGCCCCCTTGAACTTTGCGACCTTTTGCCACATTTCAGGCTTCAAACATAAAGATATAAAACTGTATTTTTTTGTGAAGAATCAACAACAAGTGGGACGCAATCATGAAGTGGAACGACATTTATTGGATATTTCAAACTTTTTTAACAAATCAAAAACTGAAAAATTGGACGTGCAAAATTATTTTTTATATCTTTATGTTTGAAGCCTGAAATGTGGCAAAAGGTCGCAAAGTTCAAGGGGCCGAATACTTTCGCAAGGCACTGTATATAGAGAGGGGATTTGTGGGGGCTGGGACCATAAGATCTATATAGAGAGGGTTATTTATAGGGACTGGGACCATAGGATCTCTATAGAGAGGGGATTTGTAAGGGCTGGGACCATAAGATCTACTTAGAAAAGAGCCTTGTAGAGGCTGGGACAATCAAGTCTATAGAGAGGGGATTTGTGGGGGCTGGGACCATAAGATCTATATAGAGAGGGGGTTGTCATGGGACCATAAGATCTCTATAGAGAGGGGACTTGTAGGGGCTGGGACCATAGGATCTCTATAGAGAGGAGACTGGTAGGGGCTAGGACCATAGGATCTCTATAGAGATGTGATTTGTTGGGGCTGGGACCATAAGATCTATATAGAGAGGGGATTTGTAGGGGCTGGGACCATAGGATCTCTATAGAGAGGGGATTTGTAGGGGCTGGGACCATAAGATCTATATAGAAATGAGCCTTGTAGAGGCTGGGACCATAAGATCTATATAGAGAGGGGATGTGTAGGGGCTGGGACCATAATATCTATATATAGAGGGGATTTGTGGGGGCTGGGACCATAAGATCTATATAGAGAGGGTTATTTATAGGGGCTTGGACCATAGGATCTCTATAAGAGAGGGGATTTGTAAGGGCTGGGAACATAAGATCTCTATAGAGAGAGGGCTTGTGGGGGCTGGGACCATAAGATAGAGGCTGTGGGTATCAGGCAGTGGACTAGTAGAGGCTGTGGGCATCAGACATTGAGACAGGACAGTAGAGGCTGTGGGTATCAGACAGTGAGACAGGACAGTAGAGGCTGTGGGTATCAGACAGTGAGACAGGACCAGTATGGGCTTTAATGAAGCAGTCAGCAGTGTGAAGGCCTGATTGGCTCCATATTGTCCAGGGAGGGGAGTGGTGGGGGTGTAACTTAACGCCCCAGGACTTCACACTGGGGTAATATGTCCCAGTGGTGCACTGTGCCTCAGGATATCTCTGTGGTCACTTTAGGATGGGATGGGACAGCCCCACTTTCATACATTATATAGATACATTTCAGAGGAGAGAGGGGGGAGGAGAGAGGGGGGGGGGGAGAGAGGAGGAGGGGGGGGGAGAGGGGGGAGGGGGGGAGAAAGAGAGGGGGGAGGAGAGAGAGAGGGGAGAGAGAGAGAGACAGAGAGACAGAGAGAGAGAGAGAGAAGGGGGAAGGGAGAGGGGGTAGAGAGAGGGGGGAATAGAGAAGGGGGGAGAGAGAGGGGAGAGAGAGAGAGAGAGAGAGGGGGGAGAGCGAGGGGGAGAGAGAGAGAAGGGGGAGAGAGAGGGGAGAGAGAGAGAGAGAGAGGCGAGAGAGAGAGATAGAGAGGGGGGGGAGGGGAGAGAGATGGGGGAGAGAGAGAGAGAGAGGGGGGGGAGGGAGGGAGGGAAAAGGATAGAGAGAAAGAGGGAGAGAGAGAGACAGACAGAGAGAGAGAGAGAGACAGAGAGAGAGACAGAGACAGAGAGAGAGAGAGAGAGAGACAGACAGAGAGAGAGAAAGAGAGAGAGAGAGACAGAGAGAGAGAAAGAGAGAGAGAGAGAGAGAGAGAGAGAGAGAAAGCTGAGCCCAGAAACCAGCCCTCTCAGTCAGCTGGTGTTGGACCTCACCAACCAAGCTGACACCAGCACTGCTTCAAAAGAAAGAATTCCAATAAGCA